>NW_013665712.1:937715-953553 GCF_000517525.1 Limulus polyphemus
TATCAACAAAAATACAAACAAACTGAAGAAAAGGGAAGAGCACTGATGTCAAACGAATATGCATCCTCATTCATCCTGATTTTTTGTGAAGTCTACGTTTTTAGTCTCAAAAATACGTGTTTTGTAAAAGTACATATGATGTTTTGTGAATAATCTGTTCGTGAGGGGGAAAAATGAATATCATTTTCGGATTCAGGGTACAGGAATTACTGTTGAACATGTAAACATTTCAAGACAATAAGACCATCGCAGGCCTATGATATTTGTGCTTGATTGAAAATAAAACGATTTAACATGAACGGTTGAAAAAACAGAAAAATGAATCCATATATATATATACACATACACGACAAAAAACGTCCTACCAATTGAACCTTACATAATTGGACTAGAGTTACGAAAGATGATGTTTTCATTTCCTAGTTAAGGAATCTCCAAGAAATAAATATATATTTAAGTGTAAACTATAAGGATAATGGCAGCAAGTTTCTAGAATTCACGAGCTACCTGAATAGACAACACTCAGCGATATAATCCAAACGAAAATGTGATGATTACAAAGACACATAACTCATATACCACGGGAGTTTACAGTAAACCCACAGATACTGTTAAATATCTCGATTATAGAATGAAACACCTTAACAGTGTAAAGACAGGTATCATAGATTGCTGAGTTTACAGAATGAAGAAGATTTGCAATAATTCAGCAGATTCTAAGAGGAAAGATGAAAAACACATCTCTACACCCCTAATTGGCTACGGATATCCCAGACACTCAATTCGGAAGAAGATAAGGCTACTAATCATGACAATAATCCCCGCAACCTTGTTGTAATTATAAGATAACCCTCTATATTTTACCCCATTTAAAACTATCAGTTTCCATTTTCATGATGTTTCGAGCCTTTGTAACTGGATATCCTGTAGCTCATCATAAGGATATTCACGAGTTCATTAGTTAATACAAAATCTTTCTTTTATTATGCTTCACAGAAGGTGACATCTTCTTCTGTGGTTTCTGTAGTTTACATACCCATTCCTATGGATTTTAGAGTGTATTTACATGTTAATCAGGTTAAGTGCCTGTTTTAATTGCGTTACGTGTTTCATATTAGTTCAAGCTTCAACGTATCCTTTAATTATGCAGACGTTCTTGCAAGACTGGTATAATTATTTTGGTAGAAAAATTAGCACTCGAGATAATCTTACTTGAATGAATATGTCTATTTAATTTTTGCTTACTGATACTTTCCATAAACATATAATACTCTAGTGAGTTTTTTACTATGCTTGTTTTCATCAAATTAAAAAAAATACATTGAGATTTTGTTTACTCACATAATTGTCCCTAATTTTGAACTTATAGAAAGCAAGAATATTTAGCCAATGTTGGATTTATTTCTTTTAAATATTGGAATTCTGTCAAACACCCCACCAGTGTTATTCAAATCTGATATATAACTCTTTTACCCTTTAAAACTTTTTACCTTTTAGTCTACGCTCTATGTACGTGACTCGAAAGTGAATAAGTATGTATGGATATAAACGTTTTCACTTTTCTAGTTTTGTACATATACATACATTCATCCATATCTTAATTTCTTCCCTCTGCTTTGATGGCATTACAGATTTGTTTTGTTTCTAACTCAGTTGATGTTAATACATTTAGCCAATTTACTGTCTAACTTAGTTGATGTTAATACATTTAGCCAATTTACTGTCTAACTTAGTTGATGTTAATACATTTAGCCAATTTACTGTCTAACTTAGTTGATGTTAACACATTTAGCCAATTTACTGTCTAACTTAGTTGATGTTAATACATTTAGCCAATTTACTGTCTAATTTAGTTGATGTTAACACATTTAGCCAATTTACTGTCTAATTTAGTTGATGTTAACACACTTAGCCAATTTACTGTCTAACTTAGTTGATGTTGGCACACTTAGCCAATTTACTGTCTAATTTAGTTGATGTTGGCACACTTAGCCAATTTACTGTCTAACTTAGTTGATGTTGGCACACGTAGCCAATTTACTGTCTAATTTAGTTGATGTTAATACATTTAGCCAATTTACTGTCTAACTTAGTTGATGTTAATACATTTAGCCAATTTACTGTTTAACTTAGTTGATGTTAATACACTTAACCAATTTACTGTCTAATTTAGTTGATGTTGGCACACTTAGCCAATTTACTGTCTAATTTAGTTGATGTT
The DNA here is from genome assembly GCF_000517525.1 of Limulus polyphemus. Taxonomy (NCBI): domain Eukaryota; kingdom Metazoa; phylum Arthropoda; class Merostomata; order Xiphosura; family Limulidae; genus Limulus; species Limulus polyphemus. Next base: position 939,937 of record NW_013665712.1, read on the forward strand.
AACACACTTAGCCAGTTTACTGTCTAACTTAGTTGATGTTGGCACACTTAGCCAATTTACTGTCTAATTTAGTTGATGTTGGCACACTTAGCCAATTTACTGTCTAACTTAGTTGATGTTGGCACACTTAGCCAATTTACTGTCTAACTTAGTTGATGTTGGCACACTTACTGCAATTGTTTCTATTTCTAGGATAATTTCACAATTAGCCAAATGCTTGGAGCAAAAAATAATAATACAACTAATGTAACCAATATTTACATTTGCAAAATATTGTAAAAGGAGAATCTGTACGATGAATATCTTATAATAATTAAATGGGATATATGTCTGCGTTTTCGAACAACTTGCGTTGATGTCCAAAATACATCAACAGTAAGATATTATCAGGTAAAAATCCTGCTAGTTACTTAACGTGATCGACGTGGGATGTACATATGTAGAACACAGCATTTCTGAAACGCAATCAGAGACAACAGATATAATCGTTACAACTTTCCAAGGGTTTTGGTTTTCACATGGTATGTGTTGGTAGCTAGTATCTACTAATTACTTAACGTGATCGACGTGGGATGTACATATATAGAACACAGCACTTCTGAAACGCAATCAGAGACAACAGATATAATCGTTACAACTTTCCAAGGGTTTTGGTTTTCACATGGTATGTGTTGGTAGCTAGTATCTACTAATTACTTAACGTGATCAATGTGGGACGTACATATGTAGAACACAGCACTTCTGAAACGCAATCAGAGACAACAGATATAATCGTTACAACTTTCCAAGGGTTTTGGTTTTCACATGGTGGTGTGTGTTGGTAGCTAGTATCTGCTAATTACTTAACGTGATCGACGTGGGATGTACTTATGTAGAACACAGCACTTCTGAAACGCAATCAGAGACAACAGATATAATCGTTACAACTTTCCAAGGGTTTTGGTTTTCACATGGTATGTGTTGGTAGCTAGTATCTGCTAATTACTTAACGTGATCAACGTGGGACGTACACATATCTTTAAAAAAAACAACAAACAAATTTTGATTCTGATTTGCATATTATCGTTAATACTGACGCTACACTGGTTAATCACTACGTTTTGTATACCACTCTTATAATTGTTAAGGTTATGAAAATATGGACGAGAAAAATCAACGTTTTTTTTACTAGGTTATTAGTTTATTCATAAAATTTGATTGTTATCAGCTTTTCACTTTGATCTTTAATTATCTAAATTTCTCCAAAAAACTCTTCAAAATAACTTCTGTTTTAATTTGCACTTAGTTCTCGTTAAAAATGAACAATGCTGCAATTATCAGAAAGCTGAAATTAATTTTCCAAGTTTTTTAAATATTAAAAAGTTTCTGGAATGAAGTTATTTATCTTCCTTAAATTATGGCGTTGATTCCTCAGAGAAATAAATCAAAAGAAATTAGTAAGCTGAAAATTTATTTTGTACAAATACAGAAATATGAAGAGTGTGTCCTTAGGTTTAGATTTTCAATTTATTTATGTAATAGCAGATGCACTGAACTTTAAATCGACTGTCATTTTTACATAAAAAAAGGAAGGAGTTTCTCCTCATGAATGTTTAATCAATTCAAGTATGAAATCTGAAGCAAACGTTTGCCTTGAGGGCAAATAAGAAAACAACTTATGTTAACTTGTGGGCCGTTGCCTCCTGTTTATCATTTCAAAAGATATGTAGGTTTCAGATTTTGTTAAACAAGTCTAATGAAATCGTATAGTTGAAGTTTTATATATGCTAAATAATAACTTGATATTACTAATAATTTGTTATGTTTGGATTATCATCACGCCTGTTTGTTGGCTATCCAGTAAATAAAATTTAGAATAATGTACGAAACCAAACTTTATAAGTAACAATTCTCGCTTGGCTTATTCGACCTATTTGAAACAAGCCAAAGTCGAGAAAAATTAAAACCTATACTTATTATGAAAAAAAAACACTAACGTGAGATCCTTCTGTTTTAAAAATATATGTATTTTAGGGTTTTTAGATCATCGTTTTTTCAATTTTGCACTTCTTTAGTAATTTAGTTTTGTGTATTGCAGTTAAGAAATAATATACTGGAACTAACTGTGTTCGACAAAAATTCAAGAAGAAATATTGTTTTAATGTATTTAGAGTTTTAAAGTATTTTTGTCCCTTAAGGGTCTGAGTTAACGTGTCCCTTAAGGACCTGAACCAATGGTAACAAAATTTGAAGAACTCTTCTAGAATAATTTGTTATTTTAATGACGTTTATTTTATTTATAGAATTATTATATTAGCATCGTTTAAAGGAGCTTTGTAAATTTTGATTTGAAGAATTTATAATGTTTCCCCTTTTTAATTTTTTTATCCTAACTGGAGGCACTTGCAGAATGAGGAAGCGTACGTCATATTTCTAAATGAAAAACTGTTTTATCCCACTCTTTGATTTTTGTTTGTTGAATGACAGTACGTTCCAGAAACAATAAGCGATTGTTTTCATTATTAACAATGTACATAGAATGAGAAATTTAATTATTGAGTGGGTCAGAATAGAACGTTATCTTATTTATTATATCAAGTCCCCCCCCCTTCCTCAGTGGTACAGCGGTATGTCTGCGGACTTACACCGCTACAAACAGGGTTTTGATACCCGTTATGGGCAAAGCATAAAGAGCCCGTTGTGTAGCTTTGTGTTTAACTATAAACAAACAATTTTATCCCAACTAATGTTATAAGTGAAGAAATCTAAAGCGCGTCTACTGAAGGAGACAGTAGCTTAGCGATTTGACTGTCATCTAACAGGTGACGAGAAATTCACAAATAAAACTATCTTTCTGATTTCTTGCACAAACAGTTTCTTTGCGAGAATAGGTAACTATTTGAACACATCATGATTAAAAATTACACTCCTCAGTAGCTAACCCAACACTTCGGCAAAAGGAAATTACAACTTGATCTATATCTTAACAAACTCTAGTTAAGCATAACTTAGAGTTCAACTGGCGACTAAGCCTATAATATGTGTCATTAAAACACTACACATATCTATCTATCTTGAGCATTTTAAAGATTCAGCATACTGTGACTAAATTAAAAGGAAATGGAGTGTAATATTTCTGTCTTTTATGTTCTAAAGCCGTACGGCTGACTACAAACGTTTCCTTTGTCCCCCCCCCCCCCATTACACCCTCAGGAACTCAATGTTGCCAGAAGCAGAGATCTGTTGGTTATTGGGACGAACAGTCATTATACTAATGCCTCAAGCGAACTATTGCGATACCAGATTCTTAGAGATTCATTCCATTGATTAAATTAAAAAAATAGTATTTAAATTATTGTCTTAACAAAATTTATTTTATGTATTCATTCGAAAGCTCTGAATTAAGTACTAGGCTATAAGACCGGATCGTCAACGAGTGGCTGAAATTTAAGAATTCTCGACAGAAACTTAAATTTTTCAAATATCAAAACAAAACAGAAACCGTCGAGATAATGCATGAGTGTAGTATTTTATCGACGCTATAATAAAAGTCGAAATATCTGCGCGTCTTTTGCCATGTTATTGTTATAGGATCGATGGGCTACTGTGTCAGGAAACTACCATATAACTACCATCAAATTTATACGTATCAAAAGATTTTATTCATCAGTTTAATCATGATAAGTAATTTGATTTAGAATGTTTTAAAAATTCTCAAACGAAACATGTATTTAACTGATTAGGACTAATTTCGAATTTTATAAAAAACTTATTTCTTAAATCTCATTTCCCTTAAAAACAACAAAACATGTGTCTGTTTAAAGGAAATTTTTAATTGTCATAATTGGATCGATTCTTAAAACAAGAGGTAATCTCGACACTTGAAATTCTTTTAGGCAGAATCAGAGTAAATTAATCTGAGACCTTTTTATTATTTTTATTAGCTATATTTTTATGTGCTAGCAATACCAAGCGTGGGATGAGCGTATACTCGATTGAGGTTTATTACTCATCAGGATCTCTACCAGGCTACCCTCAAATTGAACTTATTTTAGGCAGGATTAGAATAAATTAATCTATGAAACCTTGGACATAGTCAAATACATTAATCGAGTCCAAAACTGTAATTAGATCTCAAATCGGTCAAGAGGTGACGGAGCTTGTACTTGAAAAAACAAAACTCAGAGCCTTTCTATGAGCCGCTATGCCGCGGCTAAAAATAAGGTTTTCACTGAAAAAAAATACCATTTTGAAATTGGTTATGATGAAAATTAGGAACTAATGATTATTGCTAGAAGGGGAATACCTGTTAAAGTGAACAATATATAATCAAGTAACGCACACTTAAATTTATTTTAAATATGATTTATTATTATTATTTTATTTTGAAATTTTTATTTACACTAGCAACTCAAATAGCCAAGTGGATAACAGACCGAATTTCTAATACATTAATCTTGGTTCAAATATGTATACTGAAAACAATATTTGGTTTATGAATTATTTAAATTAAACATTTTTAGAGAAATTCCCACATAAGTACTTTATCTTTTTGTATTAATTTGTATGAATTAAAAGAAGGTTAAAGTAGATCCACTAAAACGTGATGTATAAGAACAGTGATCGATACGCAAGTTTCATTTGAAGAAACATCGTTAGGATCTTTCTGTAGCAAATACAAGCAACAAATGTTTCTGGGACAAACGAACATCACATAACCATTAAAACATTGTCTTAAATGTTTTCATACTAGTATGAAAATATAAAAGATGAATATATATGAGGATAAAACCCCATGTTGTATAAATATAAAATAGATGCTTTACCAACAATGGAATATGCATATATATATATATATTGGAAGGGGGATTGGCCCGGATGGTAGTTAGTGTGCCGGATTCTGGATCCGAAGGCTCATGATTTGCGTCTCGTTGCCGTAAAAAATATAATAAAAATCGCGCTTCGAACTCTGAGGCCTGTGAATGAGTTATAAAAGTGATGGTCAAATCGCAATGTATCGATGAGAGTACCCTGATAGGTGGAAGTGGGTGCTGTTACCTAGTCACCTTGTCTCTAGTCTATTAGTTCAAAATTGAGGACTGCTAGCCCAGATGGCAAAACTGCATGCAACCACTAGTTTTCTATGTAATACACGTATAGAGAACCCCAGCACTAATTAGCAGGATTAATTATAATATTGTATATTATCGTGGATGACTCGCTTGTTATTAGGGACCATGTAATAAATAAAGTCGTGAACCAATAACTTTACTCATAGTCTACATATATTCATGTAACTGCCCTTTGCATGTTGTTATTATAATGTCTGGTACTGCAGTTCTATTTCTAAACTTTTTTCTTTTAAATCAACTTTTGCGTCAGTTAGAAATGAACCTACACAGCCAGACAAGGGCAGATATTCTCGAAATAAGCATTCCACGTATTTGGATCACATTCAGTAGAGAAGGATTTCTCTACAGGATAGGGTCGATATTACCTGCTGCTGACAACCGGTCGTAATGTACGAAATCACGTGCTTCTAAGATGAGTATAAGGTACGTGGCATTGCTACCTGTACATTATTAACACGATACTACTCATTGAAATGCTGTACATTACGCACATTTTCTAGAGGTACCTAATAAAAATCTTAAACAGGAAAACATTCTTAATTGTTCTACGTGTCTACCAGTCCGATGTTTCTTGGCTTAAACTCTGGGGTAACATAACACAAGTGTGAAGTGTGTAGTTTTAGTTATTTCATGTACATTGATATAAAGCGTATTGATATACTATTGTTTGCTAATTGGTAAATTATGATAATAGTTCATAGCCAAAATGGCGTTTTTTACGAGATCTGTTAGTTTCTTATATCTATATCACACTGTGTCGTTTAATATTTTATGTTTGTTAACTTGGAGGAATTTTATGGATAAATGTGTTGTTCAATCGCCAGTCTGTGAGTCGGGGAGACATATTTGGTGGGTTGATTCCAAACAAAGATTTTCGGTGCTCTTATGTTTTTAAAATTCTAAATAGAAATTTCAACTTATTGCAAAATCTGGAATTTGAATTGCCTACCAGCTTTGCGAAAGTCATACCAGTTTCCAGGCTATGGGGAATTAAAACTATTACCTCAATCCAAAATCTCACGCAAAACACGGTAATGGCTGCACATGTTGGGCAATACAAGATCTAGTTCCTCAACTCTACAAAGACGTTTTCCTAGCGGTTTTTGCGAGTTTCATTGATAGAAGTAGTAGGGGAAGGCTCAAAGAAACTCGCTGTCACTGTAAGATGGCTAAATTTGATTTCTACCTAAACATGACTACTTCTACTATTTTGTACAAGAGGAACAGTCCAGCACACCCTCTAAACTCGGCTCTTTTGGCTGAACACTGTCAGTCCCTTAAATTCGGTCTTTTTAGCTCGCTGGGTGTTAACCAGACAAAAATCCTAAAATACATGCATTACATTGTTCTTACACAATTTAAGTAGTTATTTTTGCACATCTTGTGTGTGTTACAGCTCTGGTTTGCCAAAACGTTTTCTAGGTAATTCAAGGGTCTTGTGGTTAACTATTAACGGGTAGTTGGAAATATCACTGATAAGTTATATGGTCTATTTTGGTGAACTTATTAAACATAAAACCTCTATTGCTTTCCTGAGGATTCAATAGAAGAGATTTGTTTCATAGAAGATTTCGTTGCATATCTTTCTTGTTTTTTTAAGGAAATCACACGGAAAATTTTTTGAAAAAATTTTCAACTTAATCTTTAGTCACTTTTTGAAGATTCACGAAAAGAAAGATTTGATGGTTAACTGGAGATTCTGTGAATAATCTTTAGTCACTTTTTGAAGATTCACGAAAAGAAAGATTTGATGGTTAACTGGAGATTCCGTGAATAATCTTTAGTCACTTTTTGAAGATTCACGAAAAGAAAGATTTGATGGTTAACTGGAGATTCCGTGAATAATCTTTAGTCACTTTTTGAAGATTCACGAAAAGAAAGATTTGATGGTTAACTGGAGATTCCGTGAATAATCTTTAGTCACTTTTTGAAGATTCACGAAAAGAAAGATTTGATGGTTAACTGGAGATTCTGTGAATAATCTTTAGTTACTTTTTGAAGATTCACGAAAAGAAAGATTTGGTGGTTAACTGGAGATTCTGTGAATAATCTTTAGTCACTTTTTGAGGATTTACGAAGAAAAAGGATTTATGGTTAATTGAAGATTTTCTGGATAACCTTTGTTGGCTAGTTGAGGATTCACAAAGAAAAAGGTTAGATCGATAGTTGGAGAATTTGTTTCGGATTTTATTTGCAATAAGTAAGGGTTTGAATTTCACGAAAAGCTACACGAGAGCTATCTGCACTAGCCGTTCCTAATTTAGCTGTGAAAGACTAGAGGGAACTCAGCTAGTCAAAACCACCCAACTCTTGGGCTATTCTTTTACCAACGAATAGTGGGATTGACCCTCATATTAGAATCAGTAGTTAAAATATGATATTTATTTTTGACTGAGATATATCAAGCATATTTTAAGAGCGTTTTTACGGAGATAGCACTGTATAGATGGATAGACAAAATGCGAATACAATAAACTATGGTATATTCATGCAATGTTTTCTTCAATATACCTCCATCCTCCCGCATCGGTATGCAAGATAGCCAAAAGGAGGTGATATAAGAGCCATGGACACCCTTCTGCACATCTCTCTTGTTCATTCTTGTTCGACTTTATATAAAAATTATAAAAGATGCTGGTTCTATTACGTTACTTGTTCTGATGGCCTTTTGTTTTAGTATTTGCTATTTGTCACCCATTAGATGGAAGAGCTTTTATCTTTAGAACGAAATTAAGTTTCACGTCTGACCACTTTTCACTTAGTGTTACTGTTCAAAATAGAAATCAGATTTTGTTAACAAAGTGGAACCCAGGATTGGTTTTGTTCTGTTATTTTTCGATGTCACTGATTGTTATTTTTCCAAATTTTATGACATTTTATATCAAACCTTTTGATTTTTTAAAAATTTTCTCGTTTTTAATTAAAATGCTTCTATTTTAGGAACAGATATAAGAATGAAATTAATTTGTTGACGTTTTGTTTCTCTTGTTGAGAATGATTTTTTTTTTAATTTTAAGACATTGCCTTAGAGTAGAAACATTATCATAACTTTTGGGACGTTTTATCATAGAGTCGATAGACCCTGTATGTAGGGATGGCCAAGGTACTCAATAAACGTAATACAAATATGCATACCCAAAAAAAATCAACAGTGACAGATAGTTTTATTTTAAAAGATGATTGGCACTCACTTTCATTTGTTTCTCTACCCAATAAGCCCAAAAATAAGGCAAGAAACCATCGCTAAGATACCAAACCAGAAAGTAATAAACCCACCAAATTGTTCATCTTTCTTCTTGTTTTAGTCAAGATAACTCTAGAACTACTTTATCACTAACGTCAGTTTAAACCTAAATCCACTCTATGTATTTCTAGGCGGTGCACGACGTCATCGTTTAGTCGTAATAACTAGTAGTTATTAAAAAAACTACAACATAATTCTAATGTAAACGATGTTATCATTACCCCTTGAAGCCAGTTATTTCACAGAAATCAGCCAATAATAGATGAACGTTAGATGACTGTAACATGTAGAATACTCAATGCTTTGTACACTATACAATCGGTGTCTTTAGGGAGTCAACCCTATATTATGTATGAAGTGAAGGAGTAAAAAAATCATTACACACAATATTAAGTTTTATTGCATACATTCATTGAATACACTAACTTTCAGTCAGGGGAAAAAATTAATGTTACACTGTTATATGCATACTTGACTTTAATATTACTGTAGTTGCAGTTTGTTTATCATAATATCATGATCATGTCAGGGTAGACGTCAGTGTAATGTAACTAAGAGCCTAGGGCTTACGTACATATTGAGTCAAACATATCTTAATTATTACAGACACACGCTACGAGGATAATCGAACTGACCGACTTCGTAACTGTTTTGTACTCATGCATTTTACAGTGTAACATTATATTTTAATATTGAAAGTCATGTATAAAGATCTATGTATAGCTGTACCATCACTATATTCTTGTTTACATTTATTTTGACACTGCCAAACCTACATCATTTTACATTTACGAAATGTTTTATTACTCGTTTATAAATTTCATTCTTTAATGAATTTTAAATGTTAGAGTTTTTATAAAGTACGATAATTTACTCCAACATTTTCCAGACTGAACAAGTAAAATATGTTAGTGTTCGTTGGTTTTCGTATTCTTGAATGAACATTTATCTTACTTTTACATTTTTACTTGAACAGTCTGAATAATAAACTTATTAAGGAATGCGTTCTAAATATGAATTGTAGTAGGAAAATGGAATCCAATTTTGTTAAATAGATCTTTTTGATAAACATTAAATTGCCACGTGTGTATGTAATCGCTGTAATCCTCTCACACTTCGGTGGTATTGGATTCAGGTCAATCTCTTTTAATTCAATAAAAGTATTCTCCAGTGACTTACAGCTTACGATGCGTTTTAAGCCGAGATGAGAGATTCTCGGTATGGTAAAGAGCCTGATAACATTAAATGATAAGATCGATTGTGAACTGATGAAAGGCGCGATGCACGTGAGCTGTCGAGGGAGAGGACTTCTATCTATTCCAGCCCTCGTTATTCTTCTTCCGCCTTTAGATATTAAGTTTACTTGCATTGTTAGCATCAATTGTACTGATTGAAGGAAAAAGAACTGTGCTTTTTTTTTTAATGACAGACTCTGTTGAAACCTTCACTGATCACTTTAGCATACTAAACAACTTTTAAATAGGGTTGAAGAGATTAATTCAAAGTGAAGATTAAAATTTGAACAAAAGCAAAATTTCAGGGATTTCACTAAAGCCCGAATGAAGATTGATGTCTTTTCATTACAATCGTTATCTTAAAATTGATTTGCTCTTCAAAGTTTTGTTTAAAAGAAAAAAAAGTGATTACACCATAAACACACAAAATACACTGATGGTCTGCCCAAACGTTCTTAATTAAACAGCGTTGTGAATACACTGTTCTATCTTTCATTAAAATATTTCTGGGAAGATGGCTCCGTTTATATTTCTTACTCTCTCGCAAAGTCTTGTAATTCACAGTTGTTTTTATTGGCTTTCGTTTTGTATATTTGGTTAGATATAAATATTTTTTCAATTTACTAGAGGTAACAAAGCTGTTCGCACGCTCCGCATATAATGTAAATATTAAAATTAATTTATAATGAAAGTGGAGTGAGAGAAGAGAGATATTAATCCAAAAAGAAAACAGAAGAATTATCTCCTTTATGTAAGGCCCCCAGTGGCACAGCGGTATGTCTGCGGTTTTACAACGCTAAAATCCGGGTTTCGATACCCGTTGTGATCAGAGCACAGATAACCCATTGTGTAGCTTTGTGCTTAATCACAAAAAAATCCTTTATGTAAGTTTTATTCATGAAAAAATTATATCAACATTTTGTTTTCTTGTATTGTTGGATCTTCTATAGACTGCTTTCATCTGGATTCTACAGATGTACTACGTTTTCATGTTGTTTTCTTTGATCTTATATGCTGAGGCCTTTGCATAGACACTGATGTATTGCCTCAACTTTAAGATCCAGGTAAATTTGCAGTCCATTGAAGATCCAGCATTAAGGTGAGGATCTCCTAAAAGGTGTCCTGCCCGACTAGCTTAAATGAAGCGTATTAACAGTGTCTATAAAATTAAGTGTATTAATTATTTAACAATAGAATGTAAATTAATAAAATTATTATTTATCGCTATATATGTGAATCATAGAAGTATTTGTATTTTGTATTCATGGTACAGCTATTAAAGCTAGCTGCCGCCGTCCCTAATTTGGAGTTAATGACTAGATGGAAGGCATCAACACCCTACCACCCAATACCCAAGTTAAATGATTGACTGCCACTATTATATAACACACCCGTAACTTAAAGTGTGAGGAAATATTTTGTGGTATCGCACGGGTTTAAACACTTCTCGCCACGGAGCCAATCAGCGCTCTGGTTTATCTTATTTTTATTTTAAGAGGTATCTTAAAAGCGACAAATCGGTAAACTCTTTGACTGGAAATGGTCCATACGCTACGAGAAGAACTATCGCTTTGACGAAAAATGGCTTTAAGCTGCCGGATAAAAACTATATCTTTGAAGGAAATGGCTCATAAACTACCGGAAGAAACTATAGTTTCATAAGGTATATCCTGAAGGTAGCAGAAGTGTATGACGTTAGTATACTATTGGAAGTAGATCGGTGAGATAGTTACGTCTGTAAGCTAGCATGCTAGTTGCAATATTTTTATTCCAAGATAAGCTGGACTTAATCAGCGTCAGAACTAAATATTAAAGTAAAACACAATCCCTAAAGTAATACTAAAAAACACTTATTTATAAAACGCCATTTCGCTTTGTATGGAGGAGTGTGTTGGTTTTGTGGTAGAGCTTTGGCGTTCAGTACCTTAAGCACTGTGGGTGCGTTATAAGAGTGATAGTGAATCCCTTAGCGTGGAAGATGAATGATAAGGTGCTACTACATTCTATATGGTCAGTAGTTCAACATTAAGGACGGTGACAAGTGCAATAAATAAAATAAACTCATTAAATTAATTTTGTTTTAACAGTACATGAAAAACACAGAAAGAATATGCTTTGCTGATGAGTTGATGTAAACTGTATAACTGTCAACACACACTAACTGATAAAAATCAGAGATTTCATACACAGTACATCAGAATTCATGTTGCTCTATACAAGTTTCAGCGTTCTTCCTTTTAGGGGTGTTAAGTATAACACAGTATTAGAAGCAAGTTAGCAAGTGCATTTTGACTTTACTACAGAAACTTTTGTAAAAATATAAACTTGAGGAAGGTAAAAACTTAAGGTGTATTTAATGAGCTGGTTGAGCTTAAGTAAAATATTTTATTTTCATCTAAATGTAAAAAAACAATATGTTATGTTTTTACTTGATTCCTTCAACATTCTGACATCCCACAAAAGCAGGTCAAGAACCATAAACAAATAAACGGAAACAGTCATAAATGATATAATTTGTTGTTTGTTGTTTAGCGCAAAGCTATACAATAGGCTACCTGTGTTCTGCCCACTGCAGGTATTGAAACTTGATTTAAAATGTTATAAGTCCATAAAGGGAAAAATTTGCTTGCCTGTTTTATTCTAAAGCCATAAAATGGGGTATTTGAGCTCTGTTCAAGGGAATCGAACCCCAGATTTTAGTGTTGAAAGTCCGTAAACCTACCGCTGACCCACCAGGTGACCGATGATAGATTTGTTTGTTTGTTTGTTTTGTAATTAAGCACAAAGCTACACAATGGGCTATCTGTGCTCTGCCCACCACGGGTATAGAAACCCAGATTCTGGCGTTGTAAGTCCGCAGACATACCGCTGTGCCACTGGGGGGGGGCGAAAGGGGACTTCAGATAAACTATGTATATGTATTTTATCCACATGCATCACTTTTATATAAAGCAGCAGGTTTACACGCTTTAAAGAAAACGACGTTTGTAATACGTGGTATATAAACTTTTTGCATTTCTGATGAAAGTAATATGATTGTTACGTCACTAGCTCAGTTGTAATCGTCTTGATACTTGATGAAGACAGGTCTACTTGTCGAAAGGGTTAGTGGTGTTTTAAATGTTTTTATCCTACGTGTTTTTTGTAAACATCTTCAATTCCCACATTGCAACTCATGATTTGAAAACTTTACGATGCAACATTTTCTGAATCGAGTGAACATTTGAGCGTTACATGTATGAAATCACTAGTCCCTGGCGAATTACGATTGATAATAAACGTCCCTATATTCTTTTAAATTTCGAATTCTCAGAGATTCTTTACAAATACAGAGATATTCGCAATCAAACCGTTAACGAAAACACTTCTAGACGATAGACGACTTTGAATGAACTGTTGCTAACTGTTGTAACATCAACGTGATAGTTTTTATATCACTGTCATTTTTTATAATTATCACTTGAATGAGCAGCTGTACCGTCGATATAACTGAAGCAAGGTTTGATATGTTCTCTAACTCTAATGAAAAGAGAAAACGAGCTATGAAGACTATTTTATCTTGATTCTTTAAGTTGTAACTCAAAAAAAGCTATAAAAGTTTTGATTTACTGTCTATTTTCTCGGTTGATATATAGTTTTAGTCTCCATTAGTATAAAATGAATAGGAAATATTTTAACGTTGTGTCAGTGTTTTAACGAGCTAGTTACTCTTTCTTATGGTAAACATGATGAAACTGTTTTAATAGAGGGTCTGATACTCAAGATAAGAAACTTAAAATTATTACATTACATATTATTTGTACGTAGAGGTGAAAGCTGCGATCAGTTTTTGTCTTTTAGAGCTATTTTTGTAAGCGATGCTTGAATAAGAAATACTTAAAAAATTTAAATGCAATTATCTCTATAATATAGAAAACACGATTTTGATCACAAATGTAGGTTATATAGTGTTTTTTTACCCCCCATCCCATGTCCAAGTGGTTAGGGCGCTTGACTCTCAATCTGAAAGTCGCAGGTTCGAATTCCC
>NW_013665712.1:953600-957718 GCF_000517525.1 Limulus polyphemus
CGCCCTTTCAACTATGAGGGCGTTATAATGTGACGGTAAAGTTGTTGGTAAAAGAGTAGCCCAAGAGTTGGCAGTGGGTGGTGATGATTAGCTGCCTTCCCTCTAGTCTTTCACTACTAAATTAGAGACGGCTTGCACAGATATCCTTCATGTAGCTTTGCGCAAAATTAAGAACAAACTTACCCACTCACCCGGTAACAATGTAATGTTCCAGAAGTCTATCCATAAATTAAGAGGATTGGAATTTATATTTTTTATAAATAAACATAAAAAGTAATAAAAAACAAAAACAAGTAAGAATCGAGGATGAGAAACAATGTCGGTGGACAATGATTTTTTTTCCTCTAAAAATACACTTAAAACTATACGATTCCATTGAAACAGATTTGCACAATATTGTTAGTCTCCGTTTGTTAATTGATTTCCCGTAAATTCGTTCCGACGAAACTTTAGCGACACAAGTCCTTACTTAATAAAACTGGTTTATTCTTTCCGAATATAACTTTACGATACACTTAATTTCAACAATCGCGCTAAAACAAACGCTATAACAACGAACGTGCTCAACTTCAACAATACGTCTCTGACTGCAGATCAATTACTCACTGTCTATACACATTATTGTCACGTCACGCCGTGACCATCTTATATATACCAGACTACCCTATATCTAGTAAATGCTAGGGCATTCACGAAGGAACAAGATACTTCTAGAAACGTGGCGTGACACTAGTCACGTGACCTCGCTGACGCAACAATATGTTATACAAGCTTGAGTTTGAACACACAGTATAGATTGGAGTTAAGATATATTTAGTCACAGTGTTTGTCTCAAGATCTGAGACTTGTATGATTCACCGCTAAGCTCTACTCACACTGGACGATACTTGGTCAGCAGTAAAAGAAATTAGATTCTCTTACGTTGTTCAAAGAGTAACTAAGAATTACGTAGACCGACAGTGTGTGTGTGTGTCCAGCGGTTGAAGAGCTTAGTGGATTACAAAGTGAAGTTAGTTATATTTTTTGGTGTATCATAACACTCGGTACCTTCAAATAGAAAAAACAGGTAAGAAACTAAAGCTATCAGATGACGTCAAACTTTGCAAAGAACATCTCACAATTACTTTAATAAAACGCAAGATCAAGTTAGTAATACAATTAAAAACCCCGCCTTGTTTCATTCATCGATCTTCAGTTAATTAGATTAAACAAAATTACCAACTAATTAGTGAGTGTCTACCAAAAAAATAAGAGGTTGACACCCGCCTGATCACGGCTTACAGCACCACGGTTAGGTGTTTATATCACCATTATACCACGTTTAATATAGAATAAACATGTCTCACATTCCACCTGTTCTGGCAAGCCTACTAAAAACATACAATTGTTTGTCTGAAGAAATTAAAATTTGGGCTTTCTCGAGTCGTAAAATGTGTCCTTAAATATGTAAAAAATTTAGTACTTTGCCTCGGTGACATTAGAGGTCTGGTTTTGTTTGTTTGTTGAATTTTGCACAAAGGAACTCCAGGGCTAGTTGCGCTAGCCTTCTCTAATTTTGAAGTGATAACTAAAGAGATGGCAGATAGTCAACACCACCCACTGCCAGCTTTTGGACTACTCTTTTTCAAGGAATAGTAGAATTGACCGTCATATTATAACGCTCTCACGGCTGAAAGTGCGAGGATGTTCGGAGACAGGATTCGAACCCTCGACTCACTCTAACCACCAGGCCATGCCAGGCTCTGGAGATCTGATATCGAAATATTCAGCAGGTGTTAGTCACTTTAAGGAAAATTATGCTTGTAAGCACGTGACATATCCCGTTAATGTAATGAAAGTAACATGATTATCATATTGTAATCGTGTGATACGATTATTATGTGGTAATCATGTGATATGATCATCATGTGGTAATCGTGTGATATGATTATCATGTGGTAATTGTGTGATATTATTATCATGTGGTAATCGTGTGATATGATTATTATGTGGTAATCGTGTGATATGATTATCATGTGGTAATTGTGTGATATTATTATCATGTGGTAATCGTGTGATATGATTATCATGTTATAATCGTGTGATATGATTATCATGTTGTAATCGTGTGATATGATTATCATGTTGTAATCGTGTGATATTATTATCATGTGGTAATCGTGTGATATGATCATCATGCTATAATCGTGTGATATAATTATCATGTTGTAATCGTGTGATATAATTATCATATTGTAATCCTGGGATATGCTTGTAATTGAGAACATAGCTTACTTCTTATCCACCCATTTTAGTTGTAAAAGACATAAGACATATGTACCCACGTTTACATCGATGCTATTCCCAGTATTAATTAAACAGATGTAAACATATCTTAAGCTATATATATATGTCATATTTTGATAATTAAACAAAATATCTTAATAGCACGTGATAAAACACACTGTTCACAAGAGTGCACTGTATATTGACAGCTGAATAACGTTCATTCGAATTTACTTTCAAAAAGAAATATATATGAATACGATTTTAACCAAAAACTTAGTACAACTTTCATGAAAAATTTAATCAAAATATATTTGTAATTTATATTAAAAATTTATCAGAACTATTCCAGGAGTTTTTAACAGCTAGATATTATTCGAATGTTGGTTAGACATATACAACAGATAAGCGACAGCTTTAGCTTTAAATCAATGGTGTTATGAAGACCAGATAAATTCTTAGGTTGGGGAAATTTTACTAGTGAGATTCTTATTTGAATTACTCTTCCTAAGGCGTATCTATAGCTAGCTCACTGTAGTGTCTTTTGATAACTTTTGACATTGATTAATTTTACACTTCATGTGTAATGTTTATTACCCCGGTACAGCATATAATATCTTTTATAATTTCATTTCAAATGTCATACTGAAAATAAAGAACAGATCAGCGGACAGATCAGACACACACATATATATGTATATATGCAAGTTTATTTTTTCTTTCGGAAAAATATATCGGAAGGGAAGCTTGGGATCCAGAGCTCTGAATTTATGAAAAAAAAAGTCGGGCTGTCCTTCACAGCAGATTCTTCCTTTTCCACCGAGATTTACTTGATAAAATTTATATTATGGCGATTTTATTTATTTATACATTTCTTTCAAAGCAGCTTCAACAATAAAATATGCTTGAGGTTATCTCACATTCCAGTTAGACGTAGAATTTTCTTTACCTTTCGGTCATGTAGATTGTAAGATAAAACATGTTAAGCCCCCTAGTGGCACAGCAGTATGACTGCGGACTTACAACTCTAGAAATCGAATTTCGATACCCGTGGTGAGCAGAGCACAGATAGCTCATTGTGTAGCTTAGTACTTAACTTCAAACAAAAAAAAAACATGTTGAAATAATCAAAACCCCTACTATGATCAGCGTAGAAATGTTTTTACAAGGTTTCTGAACTCCCATTGTCATCTTAGCTGGGTTAATGATAGAAAATGTGTTTGTTTGTTGTTAAGCGCATAGCTACACAATGGGCGATCTGTGCTATATCCACTGTAGGTATCGAACCCAGAGTTTTAGTGTAATAAGCCTTGTCTATGGGCCACCGGAAGAAGGGGCATGACAGAAAATGTTATCTAACCAAGCTTTAGATGGGAAACCGCTTGATGTCGTTTTTAATTATACATGCATTAGCTTTCCAGATAGTTATAGCACTCGGGTTTTCTTTACCTTTAGGTTATCAAGAATGTAGTATGTAATGTATTACTTTTTTTGAAAAACTTTTCATTTTTACGGTACCAAGAAGCCATCCTAGTTGGACACAAGTAGTGTAAACTCAGTTGTTTGGAAGCCATCCTAGTTGGACACAAGTAGTGCAAACTCAGTTGTTTGGAAGCCATCCTAGTTGGACACAAGTAGTGTAAACTCAGTTGTTTGGAATCCATCATAGTTGGACACAAGTAGTGTAAACTCAGTTGTTTGGAAGCCATCCTAGTTGGACACAAGTAGTGTAAACTCAGTTGTTTGGAAGCCATCCTAGTTGGACACAAGTAGTGTAAACTCAGTTGTTTGGAAGCCATCCTAGTTGGACACAAGTAGTGTAAACTCAGTTGTTTGGAAGCCATCCTAGTTGG
>NW_013665712.1:958560-960665 GCF_000517525.1 Limulus polyphemus
CCAACTCTTGGGCTACTCTTTTACCAACAAATAGTGGGATTGACTGTAACATTATAATGTCCCCACGGCTGAAAGGGCGAGCATGTTTAGTGGGACGGAGATTCGAACTTGTGACTCGCAGATTGCAAGTCGAGCGCCCTAACCACGTGGTCATGCCGGGCCTGCACTGTAAGGTTGAGTGTTAAATCTCACTATACGGTCAGATATGTATCCCAAGAGTTGGCGGTGAATGCTGTTGACTAGTTACCTTTCCTCTAGTCTATCAGTTCAAAATTAGGAATTGTTGTGCGCAGATAGCCCTAGTGTAGCTTTGCGCGAAAAACATTGGAAAGAAAAAGGTAATCGATAAAACAAAATAGCATTGTGGCCAACAAAACTATAGCACTTTTCAGCTAAGATTAGCACATTATTAACTATTGTAATATATGTAGTTGAAAAAGTATGTATTTTTCAGTTCATATTTGCAGAAATGTAAAATGTTTTGAAAGAATAGAACATTTTACTATAAAGATGATCCATTATCGGTGTGTGTGTGTGTGTGTGTTAGCATCCATCACCCGGAGTTGGTCCACTCGATTACTATAGTTTTTTGTATGGCAATTGGAAACTGTCAGACGGCTTACACGGACTATTTGTTTAGGACGTTTGTCCGAAAAGAGATCTAAAGAAGCCCCTGAAATAAAGAAGGAATAAAAGAGGGATAAAAGTTCTTAAATATGGTACGTTTCTGTCACGTTTTTACTTTTTTAATATATTTTCGGCTTTGACGTTAAAGACACGAGTACTTGATCAGTTAAATGAGTCAATTATTAACTTCCATAAAGCATGGCATGCAATTAACATCTAATGAGGCCATTAGGAATTTAATAACAAAAGAAAGGAGGAAGGGGGACATTATCTATCATTGTCCTTTATATAATTTGTGCTTCTTTAATAGGTACTCTCAGCTAGTAGAAATAAAAATCGCGCTTCGTCCTATTTAAATTATAAATAATTCTTTAATTTACTTGTGTCGTTGAGCATTTTCATGATCATGTAGTGATTATCTGAAGTAATTAATTTCCTAATGTTTTATACAGCGTTGAAAGTTAATGGTTTTTCCAATATATACAATAGTAAAAACTAAATGTCAGAGTTGACAGTGGACAATGATAGCTGTCTCAAAAGTAGAGGTCAAATAAGTGTAGCCCAAGAGTAGGTGGTGAATGTTGTTGACTAGCTGCCTAACCCTAACCTTTAGTATAGCAGTTCATAATTAGGGACATTATGTGTAGATAGCCATTGGTAGCTTTGTGGGCAATTCTGAAACAAACAAATAAGAACTGCTATCTGGTGAGGATTCTTTCAGCTGAGTTTTATCTGGATTTTGATGTAATGTGTTCGTTGTTGTATCAACAGTTCGTCCAACTAACAACGGTTGAGAGGTTGTGGTCTAACCTTTGAAATTAACTTCTACATGATGTTATATTGACGTTCTGAATGACTAAGATCTAGGCTTGGGGCAGGCCATTCTTAGACGTTGATTTCGTTACTTTGAAACTATGTATGTATTATACATACTTCGGAATGTCTTGCTGATCATAATACTTTGTCATTGCTTTCGAACTTTTGGTATTCCTCGGAATTTAGATGTAAGTATATTTCACTGAAAGGTTTTATGGGAATTTAGATGTAAGTATATTTCACTGAAAGGTTTTATAGGAATTTAGATGTATTTATATTTCACTGAAAGATTTTATAGGAATTTAGATATAAATATATTTCACTGAAAGGTTTTATAGTAATTTAGATGTAAGTATATTTCACTGAAAGGTTTTATAGGAATTTAGATATAAATATATTTCACTGAAAGGTTTTATAGTAATTTAGATGTAAGTATATTTCACTGAAAGGTTTTATAGGAATTTAGATGTAAGTATATTTCACTGAAAGGTTTTATAGGAATTTAGATGTATTTATATTTCACTGAAAGTATTTTATAGGAATTTAGATGTAAGTATATTTCACTGAAAGGTTTTATAGGAATTTAGATGTAAGTATATTTCACTGAAAGGTTTTATGGGAATTTAGATGTAAGTATATTTCACTGAAAGGTTTTATAGGAA
>NW_013665712.1:961665-982473 GCF_000517525.1 Limulus polyphemus
TAGGAATTTAGATGTATTATATTTCACTGAAAGATTTTATAGGAATTTAGATGTAAGTATATTCACTGAAAGGTTTATAGGAATTTAGATGTAAGTATATTTCACTGAAAGGTTTTATAGGAATTTAGATGTAAGTATATTTCACTGAAAGGTTTTATAGGAATTTAGATGTATTTATATTTCACTGAAAGTTTTATAGGAATTTAGATGTATGTATATTTCACTGAAAGGTTTTATAGGAATTTAGATGTATGTATATTTCATTGAAAGGTTTTCTGCCAATCTAAATTGCAGAATATTTTACAATTTTCACAGTCGGTACAGCACAGTCGTAGCGTTTGATTTTAACCTACCTGTCTTGGGATGTTAGCCCATCACTTCAAAACTGATCCAAGAAGCTCTCATCACTCCACTAACATCGTGTAATGCTAAGATTCTGGAGGCCCAGAACTTTCAAAGTATGCACGTTCATGAAGATCACACTACATGTATAGACCTTATTGGATGCTGTAAATTGAGTATGAATCCTTTGTGAAGACGATTTCAGGTGCTTTCTTACTATTTTCGCTTCCTTCCAGCTCTGAAGTTTTTGGATGTTGTACTGATGATACCATTAAGTGGTCTCATGCAAGATATTTCCCGAGAAAACGATCTTTGTGACTAATTTACATATGGATTTTTCGAACTTCTTCTATCATATTAGTGTAATTAGCTATGTTTTGGCATCTTGCATAATTTTGACTAAGTTACTTGTCTGTTGAGGTTCTGAACTTACATCCAGTGAATTAATTATCATTATTTTTTCAGAAACTGTTGGGTGGGTCATGTCACATGCTCAAGGGATGTAGGGAACATTTTCAAGATAGGTCTAAAACTCATATAGATGTCAGTGCCAGATTTTCTTATTGAAATCCTGGCGTTGTCTGTTAATCGTCTTTTGTGATTTAAATGAGGAAAAGCATTTGAAATTTCCACTGGAATTACTTACTGGATATCATAGGTATCACAGTAAACGAATTTGTGACTTATTCAGTATCTTTCTTTTTAATTATAATAAATAATTAAAAACGTTTTGTATTTACACAATAAAAACTTTATTGAAGCCGTACGGCTTCCATTTTAAAATAGAAATATCACTCAATAATGTTTTTATTGTGTAAATACAAAACGTTGTTTTTAACTATTTATTATAATTTATAAACACAAGTGCCGGTAGTGCATATTTATTCAGTATCGTTGCAAAGGATTGAATTTAGAACAAAGAACGATGGTTACCTAATTTTGTTTTCCACTAGTTATTTTAACCATGGCTGTTATTGTATTTTAGGTACTTTTAGTCAGTCCTTCAGTTTTAATGTAGAAATCAAGACTTAATGCGGTTTATAGACCTTTGTTGTTATTATTGTGTTCAGCAAGCGTTCTAATACTCGTCCTTCTAATTATGTATATATATATCTGATAGGATATCTGTCTATTTACAGTTTCAGGACACTCGCTGAATAATTATTGATTTTTTCTGTGTATCTGTGGATGTATATAATTGGTGTAGCTGAACAGAACCTGTGTTAGTGTTCTCGAAGATACGTAAGGTACGATTACAATTCTTTGTATAACCTTTACTGATATTGATTACAGTGCACTGACATGACACGTGGGCTTTGGAAATTGCACGAATATCTCCTTTTTTGTAATCCAACACAGCTGCTATCATATGTTCTTTTCAATTTACCGATGTTTTTTTTCTTTAAACTTACCTGGATATTGTTCTATTGCGTTCATTTCAGCGTAATGCGCAGCGAACAAAATTGAAGTACCTCGACTTGTGGTAACATAGAGTTATAAAGCCTGAGTCCGAATTATAAATAGGGAATACTATCATCGGATTTAAGGAGACTCTTACTATTCCAAATTCGTGATGACTCAGGGTGAGTTGAAGGCTGATAAAATCGAATAGTTAATACCCTCATTACACCTCATTTTCTTTAAAATAACGGATTTTGTCTCATTAAATATTTACGGTAGAAAATAAGTCTTTCTTTCTGAGACAATGGCTTTAATGGGTTATTTAATTTCCCATAGAACGCATACCACTGTATGGCATAAGCTTTAAAATAAATGTTCCATTTACATTTCCAAACATGTTTAATAATGTTAAATGATAGGTAATTGAAATATCCGGATAGAGTTAGCTACAGAAAAACTATTATGTTAAAAATATAAGAAAATTCATAACCGAAATTAGTAACAGTACGATATATCATGATAGCAAGCAAGCCGCTGTTAAAGAAAATTTCACACAACTGTAATTCAGGTGGATAAAGAAGTTGACTGAAAAAAGGAAATATAAGAATATGAATAGCTTAGCTATTCATACTGCAACACAAATATCACATATTTTTCAAGCTATTCATACTGCAACACAAATATCACATATTTTTCAGAAAAATATGTGATATTTGTGTAGCAGTATGAATAGCTAGAAAATATGTAATATTTGTGTTGCAGTATGAATAGCTTGAAAAATATGTGATATTTGTGTTGCAGTATGAATAGCTAGAAAAATATGTGATATTTGTGTTGCAGTATGAATAGAAAACATACACATCAAATTGAAAAACAATGTTCGAACAGGAGATATTTCAGCTTTAGGGAGGGCCCCCCAGTAGCACAGCGATATGACTGCGGACTTACAACGCTAGATTCCGGGTTTCGATACCCGTGGTAGGCAGAGCACAGCTAGCCCATTGTGTAGCTTTGTGCTTAATTACAAACAAAAAAAAAGCTTTAGTGAGGATGGAGAATTTGTGAATGCGATAATGTGTTGACATCTTAAAGCTTTCCTTGAGATTTGCTGGATGTTGAATGTAGCCTAATAGCTAGTGTGCCGAGCTGAGGATCGTAGGCCAGAACTGCAATGCGTTACTGAACAGGCTCTGCAACTTCAGTTGTGGTGGACGGGCTACAACTGTGGCGGGAAATAACGGTAGCAACCTAATAGGCAGCGGATTCTGCTGACTGGTTGTCGCTCCTCTGATCCGAAATTCTAAATTAAGGAGGACTGTGTTTGACCTTTAGGGTGCTAAGTTTTGGCCGTTTAACCCATTTGTCGCACGAGGAACCTCTGGTTTAAAATATTAATACCGAATAAATGATCAATCTTCCCCATTGTCAATTTATTTTGCATTTAATTAGAAAACTATAGTGCCCCATTCAAGCTATTCAAAATATTAGTCCAAACACCGACCTTTACCGATCTTTGAACCATTCTAATACCGACCTTTCCCGGTATTAGAACCCTTCTACCAGATATGGTATTACTTTATTAAGGCTTTCTAATGAAGCATGAAATTTTTTCTTCTATAATCACAAGCATCGCAATTTTTAAATCTATAAAACTTAAACAAACAAATGAACAAACTTATAACCAGAATAAAGTTATTTTAAAATACGTCATTCGATGTGCTTTGAAGGTTAAGTTACGTTACTTATAAACAGAAATTAATTCCACCTAAATCCATAACGCATTGTCGTAAAATAAACCCAAGCAAAATTATATTTATATATATATAAAAAAAATAGAAATTACGGAAATGACTTCCTCGTAAACCAACCATTCTAATTCTCTCCGCGCTTCGTATAAAAGTCGCGAAAGTAGAAATCGTAATCGGTAACATAAGTTTCCCTCCTGATGTAATATCGCGCTCGAAGCATGGCTGTGAAACATTTAGAGGGAAATACTACTGATATTATGTAGTATGGGACTAGAAAAGAAAATAAATATCTGAACTTCCACTGCAGTTAATTGCAATAGTGTCTAAGAAACCTTATGTTGTTTGGTTGATCTTTCCTAACAACATTACGTGTAATAAACATTTTAATGGACTACTTTAGCGCTAGCGTTACTTAGCCTACAATTATAAATACGTATCAGTATAAGAACGCTTAAAACAAGGATCATTTTCTGCGCACATGGAAACCCGTACTTAAGAATAAGGTTCAATTTGGTATATAGATCCTAAACACGTTTGTTGAATCCGAGATCAAAAACAATAATTTTGGAAACGTAAGTCAATAAAAGTTTGATATCTCAGGCATTTATTTCTATGTAATTAAGCTCTTATACACGCCATTTATTCAAACTTACTTTAATTTTTGTAATGTGAATCTCAGTTTTCTCTAAAGTAAAATCCAAGCAAAAAACAACAACAACAAAACACTTTGATGTTTTTCTCAAAACCTTATTTAGTTGTCAGTTATATATTTAATTGCTGTTAAATTAATGAATCGATTGAATTCTAAAACTATATTAGTTCTATGCGGAACAAAACAGTTCTGGCGTTTGTGGGTTTCGTAGCTGACAAGCCGATTTCGAATCAGTGCGACACTACAAAATATTCCCCACATTTTTAACTCTATTACATATTATAATGTACAGCAAACAAACCTGTCTTTGTTACCCAATACACATACAAATGTTTTAACTCTGTTGTTGAATATTGTTAATTCAAGGTAACAATCAAAATTAATCATGGAATTATTTTTGTTGATTCCTCAATTGAACTGTGTTACTTCTAGGGAAACGTACCAATTTATAACTTACCAAAATATATTTCAAATATATTTGTGCAATTTAGACATATTTAAATAGGAAATTCAAGAAACATGTATTTAAGCTATTTTGCGTAATCTGCAATAGAGGGTTAAGCTGTGAATATGTTATAAGAGTGAGAGTCAATCCCTCGGCACGAATGGGGACAGTAGGGTGCTGCTAACTTCCATTTGATAAGTAGTATAAAATTATGGACGGTGGTGGATAGTCTAAGTAACGTTGTAGAGCTTGTAAATAATTTGTCGACTTATATTTACATGTATAATATTGTAGAGATAAACGCTACTCTTTAGTATGAGTGTTACTTATTGTATCCATCACAGTATATATTTACACAAGCTATTACATATAGAAACATATATATGTTTGTATTCCTGACGTATTTTGAATACAATTATTATAGTCTAGGTCCTACTGCAGCACAAGACTCACTTAACATTCTACAGTAACAGTCATAGGTTTTAAATATATAGTGATCAGATGGAATAACTCAAAAACTAACATGGGCTTATGTTAATCACAAAGCTACGCAATGGGCTATCTGTGCTGTGCTCATCACAAGTATCGAACCCGATTTTTAGCTCAGCCGCTGGGGACCACGAACGTGTACGTGAGACTGTGAGTTGTGGTGTGATGAAGGAAAAATTACATTTTCATGATCAAAATAAATTTTTTGGTTTACAATTCGTTTAGAGTAGCTGGAATACTAAACTTGATGTGACAAATGGCTCGGAATGTTTGTTATGAATTTCACGCAAAGCTACTCAAGCGCTATCTGAGCTAGTCGTCCCTAATTTTGAAGTAATAAACTAGAGGGAAGACAGCTAATCAACATCACCCACAGTCAAATCTTTGGCTACTTTTTTCAACGATTAGTGGATTGACCGTTACATTATAATGCCCCCATAGCTGTAAGGGCGAGCGTGTTCAGTGATAGGGTTCGAACCCACGACCAGCAGATTGCGAGTGAGGTGTCCTAACCACCAGACTCTGCCAGTACCCTACTTACTCTGAATGTTTAGGGAACTCAAGAAAAAATTTTTTTTTTTAAATATATTTTTTAATGATTAGCTGTTAAATGAATGAATGAATTACTCTGAATATCTAGGACACTCAAGGAAAGGAACCAGTGAAAAATAGGTTATTTTATGAATTTCGCGAAAAGCTACACGAGGGCTATCTGCGCTAGCCGTCCCTAATTTAGCAGTGTAAGACTAGAAGGAAGGCAGCTAGTCATCACCACCCACCGACAATTCTTGGGCTACTATTTTACCAACGAATAGTGGGATTGACCGCCACATTATAACGACCCTAAGGCTCAAAGGGCGAGCATGTTTGGTGGGACGGGGATTCGAACCCGCGACCATAACCACTTGGCCATGCCGGGCCGAGAATTTTGATTTTAGAGAACGTTGCAGCTTCCTCTTCTCTCGCCCCCAGTGGCACAGCGGTATGTCTGCGGACTTACAACGCTAGAATCCGGGTTTCGATACCCGTGGTGGGCAGAGCACACATAGCCCTTGTGTAGCTTTGGGCATAATTAAAAACAAAGAAACAAACAATCCTCGTCTATCAAGTTCTATAATAATCACTTTAAACTTTTTACCTTCGGAGAGTTTAATTACATTATATATAGAGAGAGCTAGGTTATTGAAGAAGTTAAAAAAATCCTGTATGGTTTTTGATAAACATTAAGTTAGCAGTATGGATGAAAACTAAAATAAGTCAACCCTGTATAAAACACTACTAGGAAACGAAAATCTACAATGATTAGAATGCACTAGATCGCCAGTTGGTTATCTTCTCTGTTAACGATATTTTGAGCTATAATCCAAACTTTATCACACGAGTTTCGGTCAGTTTAGCAGATTTAGGTTGGTACAAATCCACATACTGTATTAACAATGCAAAGTATTTTCATAAGTATAAAAAAAGAAAAAAAAGAAATAATGTTTCGAATGATTTTCAACATTATAAACAATAATATTGGTGAAACTCAATATCTGCAAATTAGAATACACAAAATCCAGTTGTTAGCTCATAAGATCCAAACACCTTTACCAATATACGAAACCCGAATGTGCTCTTAAGACATCATTTGCAGTAGTATAAATTCAACAACAAAAACTGATTCACGATACAAAAAAAAACATACTAATAATTAGAAGAAAAGAACACTATCCGCCTATACGGAGAATTACGATCTCTTTTCACATAATGAGTACGTTTGTTGGAACTTGAGGTTTCTTATAGTGTATGAAATATCTTTACATTTTAAGATACCAACTATATGCTCAAATTATAATAGTTCGCTATATCAATGGTACATTGTAATCATAAAAGAACTGTCCTCCTCCGGGGTTTAGATACCCACTGTGGGCTTAAGTGCAGTTAGCCCATTTGGTAGTTTTTTGGTTATCAAAAAACAAACAAAAAAGAGCACCAATAAAGAAGGATTTGTTTTTCAAAGATATATTTTTTTTAATACTCATTAAGTCTAAAAGCCAGGTGCACTTTGGGAGAAAAAGTTGACAAATTTCACGTTTTTCAACATGTTTGGCTCGAAAAACAAGTATTTTCGTGTGTGAAGTGGTTTACACATTTTTTATTGAAAATATAATTACGGATTTGTAGCAACAGAGAAGTCAGACAGATTACAAAATATTTAATGTCCACCTGTCGTAAAGAAGCTTCACTTTAAAAATTCTGGTTAGAATTTCTTTTTAAAAAGGCCGTAGTTTATGCTACACATAGATTGATCTGCGTATCAAGTATAGCACTTTCAATTGCACTATCATGCCAGAGAGATTCGATAAGTATTACTAAAACGTACAAAATATGTCGTCATGTTTTCAGACAGCGTGCATAATTTTTCTTCTTTTAGTAATGAGTGAATAGAAATAAAACATGACGGTGTAAGTTTCATTACGATAGATTTCTTTGTTTCGCTTTTAGCGCATAGTGGAACAATAGTTTATATTCTTTATGTCCATCACGTCCATCGTATTCTAACGTTATAGGCTTACCGCTAAGTCACTGGGGAACAATTTTTAATGAGGGAAAACAAATATCGAAAACAGTACGTATAAAATCTGTATTTTTTATTACTTTGGGTTACAAATTATTGTTTTAAACGCAGAAATAAAAGTTTATTTATTTAGTAACCAGTTTTAGGCAAATAGTAAGTGTTTTAGTATTTGATCAAGTATTTAAACAACAACTGGAATTACTCTTTTGCATAGTATATGTGTTATCTCTATCAGTGTTGAGCTTTTTCTTCGTGATGTACCTAAATATTTGTATATTTGAGTTACGGACTTGCACTGAACAGACTGTAATTCGAATGTAGTGAAATAATTCCTTGTTGACGTTGTTAGCAGAACGTTGGCTCAGAATTAATAAATTATATTTAATCAAATTGTAAAGTTTTGATGAATCTATGTTAAGGCAAAATGAATAAATATTTTAATACCGTTCTTTTCTCTAAGTACATAAAACTTATCAAAGTTCGTGCTAGTGCGACAATATCTAAAACTGATTATTAATTTACGCAATGCGTTTAAGGCATAAAAACCAAAAAGTAAGATAGTTCTGTAACATATTTTGTCTGGAACTTAGTTTTGATCGATAGACGTGACATTCCTTTGGTTTGTTTTTTAAGTGGATTTCAAAACTTGATACTAATGATTTGTGCACTTTCTAACTCTCTTCAAATTGTATTGCCTCTTTAGGAATGTAACTTAATATTTGTATAAGTTAGTTTTGATCGATAGACGTGTAATTCCTTTGGTTTGTTTTTTAAGTGGATTTCAAAACTTGATACTAATGGTTTGTGCACTTTCTAACTCTCTTCAAATTGTATTGCCTCTTTAGGAATGTAAGTTATTATTTTAAATTTGATTCACGATTAATTACTTTTGACTAATGTGTCAGTTAGTTGTCGAGCTCCTCAGTAGCACAACGGTACGTCTGCGGACTTACAACGCTAGAAACCGGGTTTCGATACCCTCGGTGGGCAGAGCACAGATAGCCCACTGTGTAGTTTTGTGCTTAACTTCAAAGAAATAAACAGACTGTAGAGGGCGCCAACTTGGAAACCTTCCCTACATCTCCTTTCGTTTTTGTCTTAGGAGATATTTCGAGCAGGCTGGTCTATTTATTTATATTGTCCAGTCAGATCTTCTTCTTGCGACCTCTTAATCTTGCACAAAACTTTAACATTTCTTTTTTAAATTAGCTCCAACTTTGAGATGCTGTTTTTAAAGGGAGAATCAATATCTGGTGTTAACAAAGCCTTTTTCTTTTTGATAGACAAATATCTGCTAATACAGCGTAATGATTACATTAAATGTATTCTATGATTGAAAATTTTCTATATGCAAAAATTAATGCCGTTTATGAATTTGGATTAGGAAACATCGTCAGTGTCCTAATTCACGTTTTTTAAACAGATAAACAGAAACGAGAATAAAATCGAATGAAATGACTAATTTAATGTAAGAGTTCCAGGAATTATTTAAATGGATCACAGATAAAAAGTCAGTCTGTTGAGAGTTTATAAAAAATTGTGGCATACTTAAATCTTTATAATCTCACTATTTGTCATTAATATGCTTTATATTATTACTGCTTCGTAACGAGTGCGTATTCAGTGTGGAAGTAAGATGTTAAGTATATAGTTTAAGTATGATTTATGAATATAACTAATGCAGAATCAATGTGATATTTAGTTGTTAAGTGTACAGTTTCAGAATTATTTTTGATTGTAACTAGTTTGTATTCAATGTGGTATTTAGGTGTCAAGGATACAGTTTCAGTATTATTTTTAGATGTAACTAGTGTGTGTTCAATGTGGTATTCAGGTGTTAAAGATACAGTTTCGGGAAGGATTTTGGAGTGTAACTAGAGTGTCCAATGTGGTATTTAGGGTGTTAAAGATACAGTTTCAGCATGATTCTTGGATGTAACTAGCGCGTGTCCAATGTGGTATTTAGATGTTAAAGATAGAGTTTCATATGATTTTTGGGTGTAATTAGTGCGTGTTAAACGTGGTATTTGGATGTTAAAGAGAGTTTCAGTATGAGTTTGGGGTGTAACTAGCGCGTGTTAAACGTGGTGTTTGGATGTTAACGATAGAGTTTCGGCATGATTTTTCGGTGTAACTAGTGCGTGTTAAACCTGGTATTTGAATGTTAAAGATAGAGTTTCAGTATGATTTTTGGGTGTAATTAGTGCGTGTTAAACGTGGTATTTGGATGTTAAAGAGAGTTTCAGTATGAGTTTGGGGTGTAACTAGCGCGTGTTAAACGTGGTGTTTGGATGTTAACGATAGAGTTTCAGTATGATTTTTCGGTGTAACTAGTGCGTGTTAAACTTGGTGTTTGGATGTTAAAGATAGAGTTTCGGCATGATTTTTCGGTGTAACTAGTGCGTGTTAAACCTGGTATTTGAATGTTAAAGATAGAGTTTCAGTATGATTTTTGGGTGTAACTAGTGCGTGTTCAATAGCAGTTTAGCTTTAATGGACTGTAAGATATTACACTCAACATAATATTCTTTCTGATACACTTAACTTCATTTACAACATTTGGAGAAACATCCAATACACACACACGTACACACACACACACACATATATGCATTGTATTTACAAACAAGGTGAACCTTTCGGTATTGAATATGATTTAATTTAACGTAAATATGTTGATTTCAAGATGAAGCGAAGTCTTGCGAAACCTGAGATTAAATATGAATTTTATACATATAGCTACAAGAAAAGCCTTTAACAATGAATGTTTAATTTTCTTGCGCAGCGTCGTAGTAAATTCAAAAACATAAAAGTGAAGCATGCGTTTACAATAACGTTTAAATTTTGACAAGGATATATTTTCGTTATACTTTAAGATTGAGTTCTGAGTCTTGCAAATGGTACTTCAATTGAATTTTCTACAGAAGTTAAGAAACAAAAACTAGTGAGACTTTGAAAAGCGAACCACTTTAAAAATACTTATAATAGTTTGTGCTCTAAAGATATTCACATCTGTTTTTTGGTTATTAAACTCCCGTCGGTCAATAGTAAATCTACGGACTTATAAAGCTAAAATCAGGGGTTCGATACCAGCCGTAATCACAGCGCAGGTAGCCAGCCACTTATGTAGTGTTATGTTAAAAAAATCAACAATAAATAAAACGCTTCTACTTTAGTTTTACATTTGTGTATTCTTGTTTGTTTGTAATTAAGCACAAAGCTACACAATGGGATGTCTGTGCTCTGCCCACCACGGGTATCCTTGTTTGTTTGTAATTAAGCACAAAGCTACATAATGGGATGTCTGTGCTCTGCCCACCACGGGTATCGAAACCCGGATTCTAGCGTTGTAAGTCCGCAGACATACCGCTGTGCCACTGGGGTGCTTGCGTATTCTTTTGATCGTTTAACAAGAAATGATTTAATTATCAAATTATATGCTATTTTTTATTTTTTCC
Source organism: Limulus polyphemus (assembly GCF_000517525.1). Classification (NCBI taxonomy): domain Eukaryota; kingdom Metazoa; phylum Arthropoda; class Merostomata; order Xiphosura; family Limulidae; genus Limulus; species Limulus polyphemus. Next base: position 972,761 of record NW_013665712.1, read on the forward strand.
GGATATTCGTGCAAAGCTACTCAAGGGCTGCTGTTCTTATCGTCATCTACACAAAAACTCTTAGTTGATCGAATAGTTGGATTCGACCGTCACCATTATAACACATACAGCCCCAAAGTGCTCGGCCTGTATCTGCTACTGCACCGTGGATTTATCAGTAGCATCTAGCATGTGTTATTAGGAGTAATCTACAGCTTTATTAGAAGACAACTTGATGGTTACTGTAGTAGTGTTTGTATCTGTTGTTCTTGAACGTACCTCATATAAAACAAAATATAAGAAATCAGAATTTGTAATCAACAGAATAATAAAAAATGGATACTTACGTCTCTCAGGTGGGAGAAACAATTGTTTAAGAATAAAAGTTTTCATTTTATATTTAAAAAAACATGGCGCAAGCCGCATTTGTACTTAAATATGTATGTGTAGTTATGCATTGATATTTTCTGAAAGAAAATAACGCCTTAACACGCAAATGCCCTGTATCAAAATCCTACACCGTACATCTTAGTAAGCAGCTGAATAAAACGCACACTTCCAGACTGTATTTCATGTGTGACGAATTGTGAGAACCTCTAATAACTATCCTTAGATTTCGATCGGCAGATGTCGTGACTGTGTTACAAACTTTGATGATTACAAGTAACTTAAGAATTATTTATATAAACTTACATCGAAAACGTAAAATCTTCATTTTGTTACGTACGCTACTAATTATACGGACATTCATATATTTTTAGTCTTTGTAAGAACTGCATAGCAAGGCAATAAACCTTTCTAATTATATCTGTTTGAATGGTAAATTCGATAATTCAGTAAGATTTTTTTTTTTACAAACTTGTAATTAAAATCTGAAATTAGTCGTCAGATAAGTACACGTTTTAATATGAAATATTAAATTATATGAAAATGTGGAATGCTGTTTTCACTTGATGTTTAATTTCAAAATACAAACAAATGCTCTTTTATATCCGGTACTTTTATTTTTACATTGCTCATTTTTATCAGTGTGATACAAAAAATAACAACATAATTAAATTACATTAATTATGCCAATTTCTATTCGCATAGTACATAAACGTTTAGCTTGTCTGTGTAATAGAAAAGCTAAAGTTTTGGGGAACACTAAATTACAACAGGTTGAATTACTCTTCTCTTACGACTGAAAAGAGTCTATGAATAGATACAGCCTAGAAGTATTCTAAGAATAATTAATTTAGTAAGATTATAAAGCTATGCTGCTTAGACAGAATTATGAGTTAGTTTTATTTGTTGTGATTCTAGGCAAGTTTGACTAGATGAGACTGTAAGGAGATTGAGTAAGTAGAATTATTGCGTAGTTTGATTACGTATGTTCGTAAAGCAGCTTGAGTACGTAGTTTTATAAGTCTAGTTTCATTACGTAGGACAAATCGAGTATAATTATGTAGAATTACCGGTTATTTTGATTATGTGCTACTATAAGTCTAATATGATTATCTAGTAACGTAGAACGACTTTGATTAACTTCTATACTTGTTTTTCTTGGTAATTAAATAAGTCTTTCAACATGATCATAACTAGAATCTGTACTATATATACTTATGATCTGTACAGATAGAATAAATGTAATATATTTTACTTTTGAAGTAAAAACAATATGTACTATACATACTCATGGCACACTACTCAATGTACCGTTCAAACGTACCTATAAAAGAAGTAGATAAGCACAAGATTAATATTCAAAAATATATATAATTCTATCATTAAATTAAACTTCCAAAGGCACAGGATTATTTCCGTTTTTTCTTTATTTCGAAAGACGATTGAAAATTGATTGAAGGATTTCCTTGAAAGTATATTTATACTAGCTGACGTATCCGTTCAACGTATAGGAAAAATATAGGAGCTCCCTGGGTTCACATCCGAGCGTCGACTCCCTATGTCACTCTCCGGGTGCCATGAGAGTACATGCCAGGTTTGGTGATAATCTTCCCCGAGGTTCGCCAGTTGTAATCGGACACACAAACACAGACTTTTGTCAAATAATGGTTTAGATTTAGGTTAAGAGTTTATATAGTTCTTTCTGATATTCTGAATTGAGAGTAAATTTAATAGAATGTGACCAAAACTGAACTTAAGTTACTAATGTGATATTTTTAGGTAAAAAAACTGATTTCATGAAAAGCTTCAGATATTAGATCCACTAATAACAGAATACTCGCGCAGAAAATAAGGAGAGTAATCATGAATCTGATAACTGAGTTTTCCTAATGTGTGGGAAATAACGAGACTGGACAAAGTTATTAGAAATGAAAACAATCTTTATTATTCAACAAAAAAGAAAATGTAGGGTACGTACTTACGCATACAGAATCACAGTCGCTTAACTAGAATGTGTTTAGCTGCAGAGCTTTCTTTATGGCATGACAAGTTTCCGTTGAGCTAAACACAATTGTCTTAAAGTAAATATTTACTCGATCATGGATTCTGGATCATGTGTTTAAGCTAAAACTGCATACTAACTAACTAAATATATATATTTTAATACCATTATAATCAAATCAAGTAGAAAACATCTAACACACCTACATATCACATCAGTACGTGTAAAGATTACTGTAATTGGTAAATATAGCTTAACGAAATAATTTGAAAAAGAAGATACGAAAGAGAAGTGTATAGTATAGTATGGTATATAGGATTTTAATATTGTAGTTTATACATGTTTATATGTTTACAACTAGAAGAAGGTTTAGTGGTGTCCTAGACTCTAGAACTGCAAAAGGGATTTTATTTAGGCTTAAACTAGAAACAAATGATATATGTTTTTAAGTATTTTAAAGTCATATTTTATTGTACGTTATAAAATTATTGAGGTTTTTGGATAAATTATAAGATCATATACAACTTTTACAAGGACTTGCACAGAAACCTTTCCAACAATATATACATACAAGTAAAAAAAACATTTTGTAAATGTAAAATGATGTAGGGATGGCAGTGCGAAATAGAAAGCAACTAAGAATATAAGGATGATGCAGCTATACATAGATCAAATCCAAATGATTTTCAATATTAAAATTTAATGTTACACTGTAAAATGTATGAGTAAAAAATGGTTACGAGATCGGTCAATTCGACCACCTTCGTAGCGAGAGTCTGAAATAGTCTGTAACAATCAAGTAACTTAGCTTTGTTTTCCTTGTACGTGAAGTCCTAGATTCTTAGTTACACTACATTGATGCCCACCCTGACACGACCATGATATTATGATAAACAAACTACATACCAACAGTAAGGAATATATAACTTCCAACTGCAGTAATATTAATCATTAAAGTATGCATTTTACAACAGCAATAAATTTTGATATTGAAAGTCATGTAGGAATGATTGATGTATAGCTGTATCATCTGTATATTCTTGTTTGCATTCTTTTTGGCACTATCATTCCTACATCATTTTACATTTACAACATGTTTTTTATTACTTGTTTTGTGACGTTTTTCTCCTGACTGAAAGTTAGTTTATTATTCTATGAATATGTATAATAAAATGTAATATAATGTGTTTTTTTTAGTCCTTCACTTGGTACATAATAAAGGGGTTGGCTCCCTAAAGACATTGATTGTATAGTGTACAAAGGATTGAGTATTCTACATGTTACAGTTATCTAATGCTCATCTATTATTGGCTGGTAATTCCTGTTTCACCCTGTACCTATGTTTTTAAAGGAACGTCATATTTCTATTAGAAAGCTAGCTTTAAGGGGTAATGATAACATCGTTTACACTAGAATTATGTTGTAGTTTTTTTAATTACTACTAGTTATTACGACTAAGCGATGACGTCGTGCACTGCCCAGAAACACATAGAGAGGATTTAGGTTTAAACTGACGTTAGTGATAAAGTAGTTGTAGAGTTATCTCGAGTGAAACAAGAAGAAAGATGAACAATTTGGTTGGTTGGTCACTTTCTGGTTTGATATTTAGTGATGGCTTCTTGCATTGATTTTGGACATGTTGGGTAGGGAAACAAATTAAAGTGAGTGACAATCATCTTTTAAAGTAAAAATCTCTGTCATTGTTGATTTTTTAGCATGCATATTTGTATTTTGCCTATTGAGTACTTTGGCCATCACTACATATAGTGTCTACTACTAACTGTAAGATATATATGGACAAGTGAAATGGAATGAACGGTATGGAATGCATACCGATACAGTAAGATTACTATTAGAAAGTGTAAAAAAAGTAACAGCATTTGTATTATGCATATTGATAGTAGTCCCTGACACAGAATTTAGTGTAACATTTAATTTTCAAATGGGTTTTTAATTAGCATTAAAATTTCTCATCTGTGTATCGTACATTTTAATTCTATGAAATACTTTCCTCAAGTCAGCGAAAAGAGTGTTTTTCCTTAATGTTTTTGTTCTTTTTCATCTTGACCAAGAATTCAAACACCTATTCAATCAGCTAGCTTAAGTTCTTCCTATTTTTTTGTGTACGAAAACGAAACTTTATGTTGACATTAGGACCATGATACCTCTGTTACCCTTAATATCAATATTGTTGAGATTTTCGTGTGTTCATCATCAGATTCAATGGTACATTTTTTATGTATAAAAATGTCATTTATCTTTATAATTAATGGCATAGTTTTAGCCCATCAAATCATAAAACTCAAAGAAGTAAGTGTAAGTGATAAAGAAAGGTTCGTGCATTACAAACATTCTTTTAATTCCGTATTATGATATGAATTTTTGCAAGATTCAAAGTAATTTTAGATGAAAAAAAAAAGATATTTCACAGAAATTATTTCATCTTTAAAAAAAACGCCATTTTTTGTAAAAAAGACGTATCGTGAATATCGATAGGAGAAAATATGAAAAGGCACGTTAACTTACGAAGTTTTCTTTTTTTACATTTCCTGTTTCGCTTGCCCATAGCATATTGAAATATGAACCAGTCGAGAATAAGCTTGGTCAGAAGCCTTATTAGAACCGGTTTCATGCTTCTAAGCTTGCATTTATCGAACGGTTGCAGAGTTTATTGAATTTCGATAGAGGATAACAAATGTTCAACTTTTTTTCCGTCTAAATTTCAGCTCAACAGCAATATCTGGTAATTTAAAGAAATAAATAAAAGATGGCGAAGATCTGGTAGAGAGGATAGTTAAGAGACTAAACATATATTTATATACTTTTATTTTGTACAATATCCCCAAGGTCAGTTATTCGCTTTTTAAAGTTCCTGTTGATAGAATATTTTGATAAATCGATCTACTTATTTCTAAAGACAAATGTATCTTCTTTTTATGTATTGCAGTAGGCTAGTAATAATAGGTAGACAAACAACGACTTATAAGCATAAGGAAAAGTTTTATTGATGGTGGAACATATTACATGTTTCGATAGACCAATGTTCTGTCAAAACATGTAGCATGTTTCACCATCAATAAAACTTTTCCATATGTTTATAAGTCGTTGTTTGCATACCTATTATTATATTAGCATAAGTTGCTTCCTTACTCAAGTAGGCTAGTAGCTAATATGAAACAATAAAAATTTGTTTATAAATAAATGGACTTTTGTTTAGAAATTACTTAGAATGTTTCTCATTCTCCTTGACGATTAAAGCTAATGATAAACTACCGAGATGTTAAAGGTCCTAGCGTTTATTTTCTCCTGTTTGCTTATACTTTTATCATAAATCATGTTACGTTAATACACTGAGAAAACCTTATTCAAGTTAAAATTCCATAACCCGAATTAATATGAAAGTGTTGAACGAAAGCATACTTATATATATATATATATATTATTTCAAGAACAAGAACAGTCAGATGCTTTCTTCGTACATAGATACTTTATATTTTCAATACCCTACCATCATCGAGACATATTACCATGACCTCATTATTGCATAGCTCGATGCTTATCACCACAGGTGTCATTTTGAAACATTACTGAACCGTCATATCATAACGATATGGAATGTACTGTTAGTTTCAATATATGGGACCATTATTCTGACAGCAATATTGGATGCATCGACTAAATATATCAACCTGCTGACATGTTAGGATAATTCTAGTCCCATAATATTACGTGATCAAAGATCGAAATGTGTCCCTGTAGTAATAAAGTATTTAGTGTAAAAATCATTTCCAGTGACATGCCTTGAAAAGTGTGTATATCTGATCATTTACCAAGAAAGAACGAATACTCTGTAAGGATTTAAGGTAGTGCTAAAGAAAAAAATAACCTTGCTTCAGCACCAGATCACAGTAACTAAGAAATGTCGATACTGCTGTTTTTTTATCTTCTTTTTGATGGTTGAATATGAAAAATACATTTAATTTTCATGCGAAGATTCATTGATTGGTTGAATGTTTTATGCGTATTACATGACTTACACTGAATTCCAAAGGATTTGCCAAAATATCTTTAGCATCCAGACGCCAGTTGTTTCAAAACAAAAGTCTTGTTTAGATGTTAGGCTCCAAAATGGTGCATTAAAATACTATGAGAACGTAGGTATCACGTGTCTTCTCTTTCGTCTGTTTCACCGGAACGTAGATATCACATGTCTTCTCTTTCGTCTGTTTCACCGGAACGTAGATATCACATGTCTTCTCTTTCGTCTGTTTCACCGGAACGTAGATATCACATGTCTTCTCTTTCGTCTGTTTCACCGGAACGTAGATATCACATGTCTTCTCTTTCGTCTGTTTCACCGGAAAAAAAGACATGTGATATCTACGTTCCGGTGAAACAGACGAAAGAGAAGACATGTGATATCTACGTTCCGGTGAAACAAACGAAAGAGAAGACATGTGATATCTACGTTCCGGTGAAACAAACGAAAGAGAAGACGTGTGATATCTACGTTCCGGTGAAACAAACGAAAGAGAAGACATGTGATATCTACACGTCTGTTTCATTGTTGGTAAGCTTCCACAATTTAGTTATTTACAGCCCTACTTATTTTGAAACTCTTTCAGTTGTTTTTGTAGAGCTAAATATAAATTTGTGTTAGATATTTTTTCTTTCTCATTTTTTCAATGAAGCACTGGGGTGAATAAGTTTACATATCTAGTGCTTAGAAATGCAACCTCGTAATTGTTTATTGGAAAGTAACTACCGCAGTAAATATGTATTTTGACAAATTTGAAACTTCGCAACAAAATGGAAAAGAAGAGGAGGTATCCAAATCATATGATTGCCTGTTCTCCGGGTTCTTTGGAGTTTCTGATTTCAAAACGAAACTTCATAGCTAGTTGATAGATGCCAATATAACCGGAAACAATCAATGGCTACAAAAGAACTTTACGTAAAAAACAACACAGATTTTTTTTATCTACCAACTGCGCTCTTTCTGTAGCTCACAGTAAACTTGAGGACTTATAACTCTGAAATCGGGATTCGATTCCTTTGGTGGAAACAGCAAAGACAGCACATTGTGCAGCTTTGCGCTTAAACAAAACAAACCACCAACTGCCGACAATGTCAAACACAAACAAACAACTTGGTTGTTTCAAGTTTATATAACAGATTACCCCAATCAGCTAATTTTGTGTATTGAAGAGCAAGAACAATTAGCAAGAAACACAGTCCAATCATCGTTACGTGAAATAAAAAAATAACTTAAATATGGAGGAAATGTGAACTATTCAGGTTGATTTTGTACGGTGACTGACCAGAAAGGAAATTTTCTTTTAGTTTAACATCAATAAATACTTTTGAGATAAGGTAGTTGTGATTAAAGATAAAACCATGTTGGAATTTGTTTTTGCGAAAAATATTCTGAGGTCTTTCTAAAACCTTAAAAAACTAGATTCAATTCTGGATCATTAGTAAAAATTCCATCTTTGGATGTTACATTACAACGTTTTATATATGATGAAGATATGTAAGTATATTTTCAGGATGTTACATTACAATGTTTTATATATGGTGAAGATATGGAACTATATCTTCAGGATGTTACATTATAATGTTTTATATATGATTAAGATATGGAAGTATACCTTCAGGGTGTTACATTACAATGTTTTATATATGGTGAAGATATGGAACTATATCTTCAGGATGTTACATTATAATGTTTTATAGATGATGAAGATATGGAAGTATACATTCAAAATTAACGTATTTAGTTACTGTGGCGTCGAATACAGTAACGCATTGATTACTTTACATCTTTTGATACGCACGAGAAAACTAATCATAGTAGTCTAACGAGGCATGAAATAGATATGGTTGGACATAAAGATATTAGGGATACATCTTCTACTTCGCCTGTCACGGAAAGCTCAGAACGAGATATGATTAATAGTTGAATTCTTACATACCTATTATTACACCAGTATATATTCATGCGTTACTTCGAACACATCAGTTTACTAATTATGTAAGTGATTAGATATTTACATGTGACTTGAAACGATCTTTCAACGAAGATACTAAAGGACAGGCAGTCACGGATTAAAAGAACACCGAGCAACCTCAACACCATAAAAGTAAATGATCTACTTTCTGATCCTTCAAGTAGCGTTCCAGGCTGAATATTTACATTTTCATACCAGTAAACTGAGTTTGATTTTAGAAATTACGTGAGAAATTTGAAAAGCAATTTTAATTTTTGCAATTGTGAATTTTGAGTAGTTACTTCGTTAGCCTTATGTCATATTGTTTTTAATAGAGAGCTTGTTAGTTTTCATTCAGCTTTGTTGCTTAATCGCTTATTATTGTTTTTGTAGACGTAGCTTGGTTAACATCGTATGTTTTAATCGTACATGCTATTAAGTTGGCATATTTTTTGGTGTGTAATTGAATATAACGCGCACTTACTGCCGTACTAAGATACTGGAAGCTAAAAGATTGGTAGTACCTAGCCCCAATAATAACGCGCACTTACTGCCGTATTAAGATACTGGAAGCTAAAAGATTGGTAGTACCTAGCCCCAATAATAACGCGCACTTACTGCCATATTAAGATACTGGAAGCTAAAAGATTGGTAGAACCTAGCCCCAATAATAACGCGCACTTACTGCCGTATTAAGATACTGGAAGCTAAAACATTGGTAGTACCTAGCACAAATAATTCGTTTAATTAACGCCTCCTCGTGGTGTTCTTATTGTGAAAACGATCACGTGTTTAGCTTATTTAAATAAATACACGTAAATTAACTGTTAGAACTTTACAAACAACGTAACTTATGAAACTAAAATCTTATAGATTATTTTAAAAAATAAATGTAATTCATCTCATATTTTTTCATTCTTTTTATACGCGAAACAAAACTATTTTGAAGAGCTAACTGTCAACTGAGCCAATTCATAGTCATTGCGCCCCCTCAGGTAGCTCAGAGGCAAGTCTGAGGGGTTATAATGCTAAAAAAATCGGGTTTCGATACTCGTGGGAGGGTTGGGTGGGTTGGAGAGTACAGATAGCTCATTGTAAAACTTTCTGCTTAACAAAAAACAAACATACACATTGATTTGTAATAAAACATGAGCAACCGCGTATATCATTACATCCACAAGTCTACAGAAGTACTGTATTTATTGAGAGGAGTTAAAAACATGGAATTTTGAGAAGGACTTTCGTCATTAAGATGGTGAAATAGTTAGGAAAGTTTGACTTCGAATATCGATTTATCTGCTTTTAAAACTAACCTAATTATACTTCATTAATATAACAACCTGTCGGGTTTCGTT
>NW_013665712.1:983473-990731 GCF_000517525.1 Limulus polyphemus
ATAGAGTGAGTCAAATATTTTATAAACGCAAAAAGTTCATATTTTCATAACACATGGAATTTTGAGAAGGACTTTCGTCATTAAGATGGTGAAATAGTTAGGAAAGTTTGACTTCGAATATCGATTTATCTGCTTTTAAAACTAACCTAATTATACTTCATTAATATAACAACCTGTCGGGTTTCGTTTCAAGCATTACTATCAAGTTTTGTTCCTTACTAACAAGGCCACACAAGGTAGCCAGCAAGTGGATACAAGCTTAAGAAGTGATCAATATAAACTTGTTTTCTTTCACTTCTATGGAAGAAGACTTGCCGCTTTGAGACCTGCAAACAAATGCAGTGCAGGTTTGGCCTTCTCATTAAAGAACTGTTTAGCAAGCTACGTAAAATAAACAGATTTTCAACCCTTTTTTTATCCTTAACTACTTCATCAGATTCATTGCAATTTTGTTCCAAAGAAAATTTATTTAGATTCGATATTCAAAGAAGAAACAAAATAAAATACCTGAAAGGCCAAATAGTACGATTCAATCGAATGATGATTCAAACCACATATTTTAAATTTGATCTGTCTGTGTTAGAAAAGTTGGGCTTCTTTCGTAGGGAAAGCTAAAAAAAAAAAAAAAAGATGTTGGACGAAGGATTTAGATAGGAAAATTGTGTATCTTGCTGTCCACCGTATTATGTCTAGAACATAGCTGAGATGCTTATACATTTTACTATCCTCCGTGTTTTGTCCAAAACATGGTTGGGGTTTTATTATCCTCCGATTATATCCAGAATATCGAGACACTTATACATTTTACTGTTCTCCGTAATATGTCCAAAACATTAGTTGATACGCTTATACATTTTACTGTTCTCCGTATTATGTTCAAAACATAGTTGATACGCTTATACATTTTATTGTTCTCCGTATTATGTTCAAAACACAGTTGATACGCTTATAAATTTTATTACCCTCCGTATTATGTCAAGAACATCGCTGAGACACTTATACATTTTACTATCCCCCGTATTATGTCATAAAGTTTAGATTTTATGTATTTATAATTTAGCAATTTTTTTTAATTAATCCTATAATGCAAATCTTTAACAGCTAAGTCCCCTCAAGAGTCATGCCTGCACGCAGTCGTTGTCGATCATGGCTTTACACTTCTCTCTATCCCTGGTGTTCTTCGACAGTTCTGTGTCGTTGTTCATGGTTCCTAACGATTTTATGGTTTCATAATGCATATTCATTCTTTGTTTTCCTTTGCTTTTTTTTTCCTTCTATTTTTCTATGTGCTCCACCTTTTCGTTCCTCATCACATGACGTATGAACTCAGTATTTCTTTTATTTTCATGATGATGTTGTATTGGCTCTTACCAATTCTCGTTCGTTACTTTTCTTAGTTCACACTAAAAAGGACAATTAAGAGCTAATAAACGATCATTACATGAAAAACAACTTGTTTTCTGCACAGGTATAACTTTGTTGACTGTCACTTGAAAAAACAAATGAGGGTTGAGTGAGAGAAACTTAGCCAGACTGCGTGATAAGGGAACATTAGTTTTAAAACTTCTTGGAATTATGTTATATGAAAGAAGTGACAAGTTAGAAATAAAAATTAGGGTTTATATTTGAGAGCTTCTTCTCTGCAGTAGAAATTGATGTTTTTATGTTTCATTAGAACTTGAGATACTATCGTGTAAAGCAGTAGGAACAAAAGGTAACTTACTATAGACCACAGTAACAAGAATTTTTTTAAGATTAGCTTAGCAAAACTTTAATTAGTTTCGGCTCAACACAGGAACGAAATAGAGTGAGTCAAATATTTTATAAACGCAAAAAGTTCATATTTTCATAACACACAGATTATGAACGTGGTACATGAACTTTTCAGGCAATACTGACAATCGCTTTCTTTTATTTATAGGACTATTATTAATGGTTGTAAGCGGGAGAAATCAAAACAAATCTGATTAAACAAATTCACAGAATGAACACTATTCTGATCGAGAACAATCTTATAAAATCATATAATAATCCTAAATCCAGAGCCCGGCATGCAGGCGGTTAGGGCGCTCAACTCGCAATCTGCGGGTCGCGAATTCGAATCCCCGTCCCATCAAACATGCTTGCCCTTTCAGCCTTGGCGGCGTTATAATGTGACGGTCAATCCCACTATTCGTTGGTAAAAGAGTAGCCCAAGAGTTGGCGGTGGGTGGTGATGACTAGCTGTCTTCTCTCTCTAGTCTTACACTGCTAAATTAGGGACGGCTAGCGCAGATAGCCCTCGTGTAGGTTTGCGCGAAATTCAAAACAAACAAACAATCCTAAACCTCACAACAACTTCACGGAACGTCTCGTCACTCACGTTATCACGTTACAAGTCATTTTAACAGAAAACAAAACCATAAACCAAAAATGAAAGTCATTAAGAGTAGCTTAACAAATCATCCAGTAGGAGGCCAATGTGGAAAATATACAAGTCTTGGGCCAGTCTGACAAAGGTATACGACATTTATTAAGAGCAGGTTTAGCACTTAAGCACTTCCTTTTCGTTCAGAACTCGTAACGAAGTACAGAAACATGTGATAAAAGTATGCACATTTTATGAATAAAGACATATTCATATATTATATTATAATGTAATTTCATTGACACATCTGCATATCCCAGATGTATAAGCTGCCATTTTAAAAGTATTAAAAATAGTACAGTGAAGTATTTGTTGAATAGTGACATAAGCACGAGTGTTATTACGCTAGCCTTTCAATGCCACTTAAATTAACTTAAGATTTTACATCTGTATACTTTGTTTTATATAATATCTGAACCATTTGCTATTTTTAATTCATCAGCTGTTATAACTAAAAATACAGTGGTTTGCAATTTTGACTTTTTTGTCTTTTACATTACTATTATGCATAATATTAATTTGAAATTTATATATATTTCTTAATGAAGTAATGCAATTTTGAAATGCAATATTTCATTTGAGTATTGTTGTGTACTTTCTATTGCAAAACTATATATAAAAAATATTATAATACAATCCGAACAGAAACAGTGTTCTAGTAATAACTTAAACTTTTCTGACAAACGTTACGCCCAATAACAGATGCAGCACTAAAGGTTATTAATTTTGGATGATTCTGTTAAGTCATTTTTCTAATCGACTGAGGCCTTAGGGGGTAAATGAAATTGAAGGGAATTTAAGGGCGATATTATTTTGAAGGCTATAATCAGACAAGATAGAAAAACTTTGTAAATTTAGTATCAAATATTATTGAATAAGATTATGAAAACGTCGGATAAATACAGCGGAAATATGATTCTATATGATTCGAGTTATGTTTTAAGTTATGAATATCGTACTTGTTTGCATGCTTTTCTTGCTCAGCAACATGGTGTGTTTTACGAGAATACTTGTGACAAGGAAAATAGCAGGTTCAGTAACCTGGTTCTAGAGTACCTAGGTCCGCAAAAAGAGGCTAAAAACAAACAACCCCCCCCCCCCCAACAAAAATAGAGGCTTAAGCACAAAATCAAGAATACATAATCAGGGGAAAATTTTACAAATTTGTTACTTAAAACATACAATGTAGTGAACTTGCTATTGCTGGCAACTTTCTACGTATCCTTAGAGTGGCAAACCTATCTCTAAGAATTCAGAAAAAGCAGTTTAAACCTTTTTAATGTGCGTGGAAAACGCAAAGTCGTGTTTTATTAGAGACAAACTTTAAGCTTTAACTTTCTGGTTATTAGTGCAATGCAATGTAAGCAGATGTATTTATTACGTAGTTAAGACATTGTTAAGTTGCCAAAAAGTATGCTTTACAAACGTAACTATGTGTGTATTATGCATTGTTGAGAGAATAGTTTGTCACATAGATGAAGGGAACGTTTACAGTTTCATGACAGATCATAGGTACATTTAATAAAGAAATATTAGACTCTGAAATCAAAATATGAAATTGAAAGCTAACAAAACACACCTCAAACCCTGGTGACAGAGAAAAACTATAAGCACATGAAGAAAAGTCAAGCTTAAGAAGAAACGTAGAATTCGTAGCATTTTAAAAAAGCTCCCGTGGCTCGGCATGGCCAGGTTGTTAGGGCGCTCGAGTCGCAATTTGAGGGTAGTGGGTTCCGATCCCTCTCCCACCAAGCATGACGTGGTGGCGTTATAATGTGACGGTCAATCCAAAAATTCTTTAGTAAAAGTGTAGCCCAAGAGTTTGTGGTGGGTGGTGATGTGTAGCTGCTTTCCGTCTAGTCTTTCACTGTTAAATTAGATGGCCCTCGTGTAACTTTGTGCGAAATTCAAAAAACAAACAAATAAAAAGTTCTTAGAATTTTTAAGAAGCTCCCAAAACCACTTTAAGAATGACATGAGACTCAGAAACATATACAGTTTTATCATTAACACAGAATATCAAGATTATTTTGTAAGAATTTGAAATGATGTCCTCAAATATTTCAATATATATATTTATCTTAATATTGTTCAAGAATACGCACCACTGATTACGCTGCATAGGTAGCTTATAATATTTTAAACCTCTTTCAATGTGAACAATGTTCCATTTAAACCTCTTTCAATATGAAAAATACTCCATTTTGTGTTGTAAGATATAACATGGTTGATGTACATTTTAGACAAAAGTACGCGTACATATGCGTATATATATCCAGCTACATTATCAACACGAGAACAGCTAAACCTATTATAACACAACATTTGTTACATAAAACCGATTTGATATGTTGAAAAATGAAAATCCGTACACTTTTTACGAAATGTTCTAATTTACACGTGCTTGGTATGTAGAATGAGCGGAGAGAAGGTAAAAAAGGGCAAGTTAATAGTATGGGTGAACATGGCTGGATTATCTTGGCTCACCAAGTAGATTCTCACATAGTACACTAGTACTACAATGCGGACTTTTTTGACGGTATTTTATTTATTTTACCTTAAAGATAAATAGCGTGACAATTTCCTACTATTTATATATTATTAATCAAATGATATGTTCTAGTCTGATGGTTTTCCTACATCAAGTATATGAAGATGTAAGCGATAGATTATTTTTACAGTGCTTATAAATGATCCTGTAGAGCTCGCAACTCAAACGCTTTCCAACAGTCTTTCTAAAGTTTGATATACTTCCTGATTTAAAATAATTTTGGATAGCTTATTCATCCTATTTGGCATTTCGTCTGTAACACAAAGTATCTAGGATCAGTGCATCGGATCTTCAGAAGCCGTAAATTAAACAAGTAAATTTTTCTGTTTAAAGTAGGGCTTGGTGTGACTCAGTGATTAGCGTGTTGGTTGCAAATCGAAGGGTCCAAGATACGGTGCTGAACACGCTCCACCTTTATAAAAATGACAACAGATCCTGTTTCTTGGTCAAAATAGCTGGAAAAAGTCCTTATAGCAGCAAGTGTTGCTGGTTTGGCTAGCTGCCTTCCCTTTGGTCAGTAGTTTAGAATTAAGGACTGCTATACCTGAATCCTGAGGATCTATGATCTGGTCGCTGAGTTCAAATGGCCATAAGGTGTCGTTCAGGTCGAAAATTCCAAATCAAAATTCTATTCCAAGTGCTAAGTGTTTAGTCAAAACCACATTTTTGCTTAGACAATATTTGGACAGAAACAGTGCTAGGCTTCTAATTAATAATAATAGCTTCCATCAGAAAAAACTACGATATACTTAGAGCAAAACTGAAAATCAACCTGGCAGTAGCTAATTAAGTATACTTTTCTTACGTTACCATTTATAAAGATTAGAGTGTTATGGAATTAGCATATTAATTTGAAAAATTAGTTTTATTCAGTTGTAGTATCCCGAAATTATGCGTTGAAACTCTTGAGGTTGAATTCTGTTTGGTCATAACATTGCTGTGTGGTTCAAGAGTTATAATTGCTATGGTCAATAAAAATGGTACACCACAGTTGTTTGCAATACCACAATAGTAATTGAAAGAAAATTGTTGCCTTATTATGTCTACCATTACATACCACAGTGAATGTGAAATATTAAACTTGTTCAATAGATCCACGCATGATAGAAGTTAGTTTCAATGCGAACATATTGATTTTGTATACAAACTAATTGATTTTGAGCTATTTTAAAATTCGATTTTATATTATTTTGGTACAAACTCATAACCTGAAGACACTTATTTTATTCGTATCTTACCATTAGATTAAAAGAAGATTTCACAATTCAAAATATTTGAAAATTGCATAGCAAAGACTCAATTTACTGATAGTTATTTAAGGACAAAATCAGTATCTGTTAAGGCTTGGACAAGTTTCTACAAAAAAAAAAAATACATTTAATGTCAGTCATTGCATTGACTCATTAAGCTTATTTCAAAACCTGGAGCGGGTGTGGCCCAGAATTATTGTGCTCGGAATTTTAATCCAGGATTCACGATTCGAGACCCGTTTCCGCTAAAATGCGCCCCGCACTTTGGGGCCTTAAGCGTACTTTAATAATAATAATAATGACGATTAAATCAAAGAATTCGGTCAGACAAGAACAGTCCAAGAGTTGGCGGCGGATGCTGTTGACTTCTCGTCTATCACTTCCAAGTCAGGGACGGCTACGCTCAAATAGCCCTTGTGTAGCTTTGCGCAAAATTCTAACTGCTTTAAAACAAATCTTCCCAGCATTAGGCTGATAGATCAACAGTCTATACATTAATTGAGTTAATGCACTTATCTATATATAAAACTCAAACTATTTGTTTGTTTGCTTGCTTGCTTGTTTGTCCGCTGCGTTCACTGCGCAGGTCACACTTCTCTCACGTGAAGGTGCGCAAAACGACAACTTTTCGTTGATATACGCGTCTATCTTCTGCTACCGAACCGGTAATTTTATCGTTAACATATGCATTACACTAATAAATTCTACCAGACTTGAGATGTTTGGGTAAGTCTGGGTTAAGGTTTAATTTAGAATATAGCGTTATAGGGCTATTTGATTATAGATCATTAACTAAACATCTACTAATACATCATATATTTAACCTCACACACAAAAGAAATGTATGCAGAATTAGAATGTCGTGTGTGACAAAGCAAACAGTAGGCCTAGCCTATAATTAAAGTTATGGCATCTTCCATAAAATAGACTACGTGAAAAGACTAAAGCTTAAATTATAATACTTATTGTGGACAATGAGATTAAAGTCAAGTCAGTGTTACTGGTAGAGCGCTTGCATGAGATGGAAGATGGGTTGAACCTGAACATTGT
>NW_013665712.1:991541-998415 GCF_000517525.1 Limulus polyphemus
AAAGCAAATTGAACATAATATTACATATATATTTAAATTTTAATATTTGAGGAGGGATGACGGGGGATGGAGGGAATAGAGCTAGGTTTATTCTGTTCGCCAGAAGGGGTACTCATATGTGTATAAGATAACCTCAATATTCTCCATAAGGGCCTATTTATCCTTGCCAGTGTAGGAAAAACAAAAAATAAAACATCGTTCATAAGGAAGCCGCCCTCCAGTGGCACAGCCCGGCATGGCCAGGTGGTTAGGGCGCTAGACTCGCAGTCTGTGTGACGCGGGTTCGAATCCCCCTCACACCAAACATGCTCGCCCTTTCAACCGTGAGGGCGCTATAATGTGACGGTCAATCCCATTATTCGTTGGTAAAAAGAATAGCCCAAGAGTTGGCGGTGGGTGGTGATGACTAGCTGCTTTCTCTCTAGTCTTACACTGCTAAATTAGGGACGGCTAGCGCAGATAGCCCTCGTGTAGCTTTGTGCGAAATCCATAACAATCCTATTCAATGGTATAGCGGTATGTCTGCAGACTTACAACGCTAGAATCCGGGTTTAGATATCAGTGGTGGGCAGAGCACAGATAACCCATTGTGTAGCTTTGTGCTTAACTACAAAAACAAACAAACATAAGGAAGCCCTGAGTTAAAACAGGTTTAGTTCATTTTAAAAATCAAATCTAAGGTTGTATTTTTTCGTAAATTTACAAAATATTTTTTACCTATCGAAATATGTAACGGGGAAACAGAGAGAGTAGTTTTTTAATTCCGAAAACTCGGGCAACGCTGCTAGTATTTTATAAAAACGGGCTACTATTAGTTATATGAATAATCAGAAATATTTTGGTGACGTTGAAATCTGTTTCAGTATCGACGAAACTTACTTGCGCTGTTATACCTCTAAAAGTTTATAATAGTATAAGGAACGTGCTTAAAGTTGTAATACATTTCATGACCGTATAGTACGTGAAATAAACTAATCCTTGTTATTGGAAACAATCTTGTAAAAATTGATTATTATAATTATCCACTGGTAAAAAAAGAGAGTAAAAGCTGTGTATTTTTTCCATGATTTGGTGCTTATTTTGTTTGAAACGTTGAATAATGAACGCATAAACTCATTTTAAGGAGAGACGATTAATATAGAAATAAAAGAAAATTCTTGCTAATAGTAATACAAATTTATTTCCTTACTGCTTCTTTCTCTTCGTGATATATCACATATTTTTAAAGAACGGGCACCTCTCCTCTAAGTATATAATCTTATAATCTGTTGCTTAAATAAGTTATAAAAATAAAGTCAGTACTTCTATGTTAATTTCACTTGGAGCACATTAGTTATATATATATATAGCTTTATAGTCTCCAAATTCCAATTACCCAAGGTCAGGCGACCTAATTCTTAACTAGTCGAAATGTAACTCCGAGCTTTATGGTTCGGGTTTTGTTACTGCAAAAATGAAATAAATAAAAAATCGCTCTCCCCACTTTGGAGTCGTGGGTGCTTTATAAGGGTGACGGTTAAATCCCACTATTCGGTTAGGCAGGAGTAAAAGAAGTATTAGCGATGGGTGCTGTTGACTAGCTGGCTTCTCTCCAGTCTTTCAGATTAAAATTAGGGACAACTATGCACATATAGCCACTGTTTAGCTGTACGCCATGAATACCCGAAATAAACTAACAAACCATCCACCAAACGATATAAGAGCAGTGAAAAGATTCGTAAAAATGGAGGCGTTAACTTTAACAGGCCGTATATCAAATAAAATATTAGTTTTTCACGATACGTATGAAACTCACATAATACAGCAAGAGCTAATCCTACTGCGGATCTTAATACAGCCCAGTGTTATTATTGTGTTATGTCACACCAGAAAAGTCAAGACCATTCTACGGTGAAAAGATTCATTAATGTGTCAGCATATTAGCATCACTTATAATAACCTCACAACAACGCATGCGTGGACAATGAATTTCAATCATACGAATTATAAGTTCGATATTCACTAAAAAAAAAGTTTCATGTTGAAATACAAATGTACTTGTATTTGTATGTCCAGAATCAATTGTTATGGGCTTATGAAAGCTGAGTATTTTGGTTCTCAATATTTTTAAACAGAAACAAAACACGTGAGGCTAAAATACATCAAATAAATATTAAATTGCTTAAATTTATTCTAAAATCGTCGTTAAATGTAAATGACAAAAAAAAATGTTGAAGAAAACGAACGAACTCATGAGTAAATGCAACAGAAAATTAGATTACGCCATTCTTCGTTTAAACACGTAGTACATTACAACGGAAAAAGCATTAAATCACGTTTGTTCTCTTTAAATCGCTTTAGTTATGCTCAAGTTTAATGTATCTTTATAAGATTTATATATATGTAAATAGCTTGGCCCTGAAGCATATACACTGTATATTAGGAAATACTTAGTTTGTTGCACTGAGAAACTTTTGATATATTACTGGTGTTAACAGGACGAGAAATGAAATAATATATGTTTGATTTATTATGTCTAGTTTTATCTTCTTCAAACATAACGGTAGTTGTCAAATTATCTTGTTTCTCTTTCATTTTGCAATTATGTAATTCGTTATTGCTGTTATTATTAAAAACAGAATCATTCGGGTTCGTTTTTGCAACCATTGATATGCATGCCGAGTTTATAATTTTCTGTCAGTAACTCATCAGAATAATTTAAACGCAAGATAATTTTTTTTCATAACATAACCCCCTTACATTTAAATTGTATACAAATAATATCACGGTACCTTGAATTGTTAAAACGAGCCATATTAGCGATAACTAAAGGGTTAATTCTTTATTTCAGCTGGTAGTGCACTCGATTGGCGTGCTAGAAGTCCCGAGTTTGATGCAGCTCAGGTGAAATAAATTATAGTGTTGTCACATTTCCATGAAAATGTTTACAAATAACAAGACAAAATCAAAACCTTTGTTTAATAAACTTGGTTTAATGGGGCATTTAACCAATGTACGTCTTAATGATCTACACGGTTGTCGTTGAAATAGCATAGATTTGTTTATCTCTTCCAGATATTCGCACAAAGCTCTGAAATAGATATTTTCTGTTAATAGTTAGTTTGGCCTTTGTCTCACTTATGTGCATAATGCTACAATTACTAACAATTTTATAGCCGATAAAGAGTAACTTTGAGATCACCTAAAAATTAACAGTTTCATTGTTGTTCGAATATTAAATATAAGGTACTTATCAAAAAGTACGTACTCATGGCATTATTTGGTGTCTTATTCCTGAGTTTAATGTCTCCGTATAGCAGGAAGACAATCTCGCGAATTATAAAAATTTTATTGTTCGGAAATTCGCTACTCAACAAACCAGGCCGTGCCATCTGGAAAGTAAGCTAGAACCGATTAATTAGCACGTGAAAGATTTGTATATCGTACTAAATTATTATTGCTATACAATAAAACAAAGACTAACGCTTGTGCCCTCTAAGCTGTAATATTAGTTGTGAAGCGGGAAGAAACGTCAATAGAAACGCCAGAGATTATAAGTGATACAGTTTTATATATCATCTTTTTATTTCTTTTGGTTTTAATGGATACACATTACCCTTAAATCTAGATGTCAAAGGTATGCTTATCAAAATGAAGAACACTAAGAACAAACAGCACAAAATATTAGGTTTGTAATTATGCAACGCATACTATAAGAATTAGACGAATCTGCAAATCATTAAAAAACAAACATTTTTCTTTTTACTGATGGATTAAAATCTTAATTCATTCTCACCAGAGGAATCGCACTTGTGGCTGTAACAAATAATTGATTATTACAGCAACCTATCTGCTGTGCAAGCCTTGTAAAACCTGACGTCACTTTGACATCACCGTATAAATACCAGTCTTTATACAATAGCAAGAATGTATCTTTACAGTTGTTATATATAACAAATAATTGATTATTACAGCAACCTATCTGCTGTGCAAGCCTTGTAAAACCTGACGTCACTTTGACATCACCGTATAAATACCAGTCTTTATATAATAACAAGAATGTATCTTTACAGTTGTTATATATATATATATATATATCGAAATACTTTAAATGAAAGCAATAGCTATTTTAAGCAAATTACTTTATCGTCATCTATGCCACTTAACCCTTGAGAAATGATGCCACTTAACCCTCGAGAAATGAGTATAGTATTTCTTGTGTTTTCCGACTTGCATTTTTAAAACACTGCAACATTTTCCTACCTATTCTCTGTGTATATACTATTTCTCTTCGCAGAATCTATTTTAAAGTCCAAGTTACATCGCTAATTGTCTTGTACTTCTAAACTATAAAAAGTATATATGACAAAAGCGTCTCAAAGTTATTTCCTGAAAAATACTATCTGGATAGCTGAAACGTATTTGTACGCATCTATATATTACTGAAAATGTATTTAGTTTGTGTTTTTAATAAAATTTAAAACAATAGATACTTTTTATAGATCCCTTCGGTAACGACCCCACCCCATCCCAATAGAATAATGAAACAGTCAGTTAATTCACCAGTTATGGTGTTTTTCGAGTTATTAAAATGTACGTGTCTTTGTATTTCTTAGGGTGGAAGCTTCTGGTTGCTTTGTTTCTTTCTGTATTTTATTATTGTATCCATTATCACTTCATTAAACAATTTCGTTTTCTGTTATTCAAACTGTCGCATTTCACGTAGTTTTTGTAGTTGGTTGAGTTCTTTATGCTATCGAGTTTACACAAACACACATGTGTTAGTCCAATTATGAAAATCAACGTTTTTCTTCCTTGCTCAACACTTTGTTGAGTTCCTTATACGAAATTAAATTGGTTTTTTTTTGCAGTCATATTTCTAGTAGCTTTATTGAGCTGGGCGTGACCTAGTAGTTAGCGTGCCGAACTGTGAAGTCCATGGTTTGAGTCTTGCTACCGCAAAAGTACTCTCCGCGTTTTGAGACCGTGGGTGAGTTATAAAAGTGACGGCCAAATCTCACTACTCGATTAAAGTAGCGCAAAAGATGGCTGTGAGTAATGTTGACTAGCTGTCTTCCCTCTGGTTTATGAGTTAAAAATTAGGGACAGATAGCGCAGATTGCCCTTGTTTAACTTCGCACGAAGCGAATCTCTGCAACGAATAAAAATAGTTTTTCTTCCATTATAAAAAAAAAGTTCGAAAGTTATTCGAGTAGAAACTGACCACTCTGATTCGTGTTCTAAATTTCTTCTGAACGACTTTAAGATAGCTTATCGAACAGTAATGCGGGTTTCTGAAACTTAAATACACATACACACACACATTGCTACCCTTTAAGAACGATGATAAATTTCACTCTAAAGAAAAAGAAACTTGATAACTGATAAGCACTATGCATGGGAAGCTATTTATTACGAAGATAATAAAGAAAAAAGATTTGATTCAGAAAACACCTTAAGAAAAAATATAGAATTACGCAATAGTTGTTTGTGTATTCATTTATTCGTTATAATAGATATAGGGGCTTGTAAGATAGCGTATGTAAAAATATTAATTATGTGTATGAATAAATTATTATGAAGAATTATGAGTAATGAAAATGAGTGTAGTATTGTTACAGGTTTTCGTTTCTTTTTTTTTTGTGTTAAGAATTACTATATTAAAGATGACAGGCGATCCAGCTATTCGGTTGAGATTTAGTGTCTAGACGTCGGGCGTTGCTGACAACTTGTCATTCCCCTGGTTGGGATTAGTCTTTAGGAGTCAAGCGCTTTTGACTAGTTGCCGTTCCTCTGGTTGAGATTAGTGTCTAGATTAGTTATTAGCTGCTGCTGATTATTTATTGTTCATGTGTTTGATATTAGTGTCTAGACGTTTGGCGTTGCTGACTAGTTGCCGTTCCTCTGGTTGATATTAGTGTCTAGACGTTGGGCGTTGCTGACTAGTTGCCGTTCTTCTGGTTGATATTAGGAGGGTTATGGGAGTTCCGACCTAGTGGTTTAGCCCAGGTATTGCGTAGCGTGTCTGTCGAGTTAAAGAAACCAAAATGGATTTAATTATTTTCTTAAGATACAGAATCCATAGATGGATTTATATGTTATTTAATATATATGCTCCAAATTATGAAAAATATGATAATCTAACATCAATATAGATATATTTGAAAACAGTGTCCGCGGTTCAGACAAAGTTGTTTTAATAGGTGAGATTTTATGTTCAGTAACTGAATGCTTGAAAGATGTGAATAAAATTCATAACAATAGATAAGGTCGATATCTGAAGCTGTTGCTTTTGAGTCCAATCTTGCCTTGATTCATATATGAAGATTAAGGAATCTTGCGTTGTTTAAATAAACTTTGGTGCACAGAAACCGTTTGCTTGGAAGTAGATTAAACCTGCGATTAACAGCTACGAAAATAAGAAATGAGTAAACTGGAACACCCTAGATGGTATGACAGAAAATATAATGTGAAATTATTTGTTCGTCTTAGAATTTCACGCAAAGTTACACAGGGGCTACCTGTGAATAGCTGTCCCTAATTTTGAACTAATAGACTAGAAATAAGGCAGCTAGTCGACAGCACCCACCGTTAACTTTGATATTTGACCGTTACACTTATAATGCACTCATGGCTCTAAAGTGGGGAGCGCGTTTTAGCGGCAACGGATCCTTCAGTAAGGAATAGTCTTAGATGACATTAATCAAATACATAGATTACAGAATTGAGAAAAACAAGACAATTGTACGTTTCACAAATACATCATTTATTCACGACCATGAATGATGCCTTTACTGGCGAAATCATGGTTGTGAATAAATGATGTATTTGTGAAACGTACAATTGTCTTGTTTTTCCTCAATTCTGTAATTCTGTAATTTCATCACATGCGGTT
>NW_013665712.1:998447-999737 GCF_000517525.1 Limulus polyphemus
AACCGCATGTGATGAAATTACAGAATTACAGAATTGAGGAAAAACAAGACAATTGTACGTTTCACAAATACATCATTTATTCACGACCATGAATGATGCCTTTACTGGCGAAATCATGGTTGTGAATAAATGATGTATTTGTGAAACGTACAATTGTCTTGTTTTTCCTCAATTCTGTAATTCTGTAATTTCATCACATACGGTTTCAAGTATCAGATATATTGATTTTATTTATTTTTAGACTAAGTAAAAATTAGTTCAAAAGATTATTTACAGAATTTCGTTTAGCGTTTTAATTCAAGCCCACTGTTAATAAATCTTGCACTTATTTATTCACTTCTTTTTTCTGCTACCACGTATTTTTTAAACCTAATTTAATATCACCAAACTAAGCAACCAGGTGGAACTTTTAGTGCTTATATTCCGACTTCTTTATATTTTGTATCGCTTACAGCGAGTTTTTTTTTCGTAAGAAACACATTTCTCAGTATCCAAGTACAATGATATTAGTTGCTCGAGTAATTACTAAGCCTATTTTAGAAGTTTGTTTACATTGTAATCAAATATTCTAACTTGGTAAATGTATAAGAATGTGAGAGATAATATTTTTCTCTCTCTTCGTTTTAACTCTTCCAGTGGAACAGCAGTAAGTTTAAGGACTTACAATGCTAAAATTCGGGGCTCGATTCCCCGCGGTGGACTCGGCAGATAGTCTAATGCCATTTAACGCTAAAACAAACAAAATACTGCTTTTAAAGTTAGGTTAACTACTGTATCGCTCCAGTGGCGCAGCAGTAAATCTGAAGGCTTATAACGTTTAACCCCGGGTTTGAATGCACGTGATGGGTACAGCACCGATAGCCCCTTCTGTAGCTTTGCACTTAACAACAAACAAGCTAGTCTGTGTTAAAACAAATAAACAAATTGTATGAAATTATGTATTTATAAATGATAAAATATATAAATATTTTTAAGTCGTTTAAAATTTGTAGTTAAAAAAAAAGAAGATTTTTTTATGTGTTAGACAATAACGTTGTACTAATTGCAAACTGACTGTGACGTCACGTTACTGGTTCTCCAGGCCGCTATGTTTTGTAGCACTCAAGACGTTACAATTAAAACAGCAACAAGTCCTTCTGTGTTGATGTTCCTATGACTGACGATCCTCTTAGAACTCTGACTGCTTCTTTCTTGCCACAACTTGGGTTAAAAACTAAGCTAAGGCCAGCTGAGATAACGGATAAAAGCAAAGGCTAGATTAATTGTGTTGTTTCAGTAATTCAGAAAATT
>NW_013665712.1:999749-1008069 GCF_000517525.1 Limulus polyphemus
GTGCTCTGCCCACCACGGGTCTCGAAACCCGGATTCTAGCGTTGTAACTCCGCAGACATACCGCTGTGCCACTGGGGGCCTTTGGGGGCTCGTCCTGGATTCGAACCTGGTGTGTTTAGTCTAAGAGGGATTTCTTTCCTAACTTAGCTCCTCTGGGCCTACTGATCTCATAATTCTCAGATTATTGTAAAATAAAATAACATAAGTATTTCTTATCATGAATAACAGTGGTGGCGATGCTTTGTCGAGGGGGGGCGTGGTGGGTAGTAGATAAAACTACTTTTTATGGCTTTTTAAAGGATATTTAACCCCTTTTTCTTCAAAGAAAAGTAGAAACTCCACTACAGATAATTAAGATTATTTTCCATATTAACTGGTATTATAATATTTTTTTTATTGCTTTCCCGTTTTCTATAGGCAAAGGTGACGTATAGGTCTTTTTATACACTGCGAGCACAAGTATTTGAGCTCAGCTATTTATTTATGTTACTGATGAATTTTGTTTCTCAGTCTGTACTGATAAACGACAAAATATTATCAACAATGACTTCATGAAACTTACTTTTGATTCTAAAATCGAAAACTTTCAGATGCACAAATCTGGAGCACGACTTCTGCTAGGCCTCTTTCTGGATGGTCCTGATGCCCCAAGTTGATCCATATTCAATTTGTTTCCATTGCCGTTAAATAGAAGGGATATCCTCATCTTGAAAATTTTAAATCCCGATATGAATACATATCTATGATCTGAGTGTATTAATATTTCACATCATATAAAGCTTTTATATATCCTTCCCAAAAGGGTTCAATTTTCGGTGGCATCACAGTAGTTACGAACGCCAAACAGTATTAAATTGTAGTTCTGATACATACTGTTCCATCACGACTTTATATTGTCTGTGGTTGTCACATGAATTGCTGATATGCATGTTTGAAATAGTTTTAATAAAACGTACTGAACCCTATGTATCTTTGAGATTTTTTGTTTTTCAAGACAGAAACAACAGGAGTTTCAGAGAAAATTTATTTTGAACAGGCATTAAGTTGAAATAAATAGAATTTTTTTTAGCATACATGAAGTTTTCTCTAGTTTCGAATGGAATGTAATTACAAAAGGAATTGATTTTGGACTTTTCTCGTTTCATCTTGCTGGCCTTTACAGTCTGTCTATCAATCTCAGAATCTTATAACCTCTTTGTTTCATTGTTTATTTTAGTACGTCTGTATGTTATTTGATAACTGTCTTCAACAGTAAAAATGTTTGTGATGTGTGGCTTGTCTGTAGGTTATATTTTATCTATTTTAGGCATTTTTTTCATTTTTGTTTGCACATAGGCCATCGACACCCCCCTGCAAGCAGGTTCGACACTGTACTATCTTCTCCAGTTCTCTCTCAGTGTAACCCATCTTCTTTGTGTCTGTCTCAAGGTCAAGCACTTAGGCTTTCTTTGACCTCCCTCTCCGTAGAGTGTGATCAATCCTCCACCACTTTTTCCTCAGGAATTCTTTCTCGACAGGGTCTTGCTTGGCAGTTTCCATTAAGCCAATGTTACTAAATCACTTCTGAACAGTAAATGTCAAGTATTCTGTAGACGTCTATTAACGAAGGTCTGGATTTTCTTAATGACTGTCCTTGTCGTTCTCCATGTTTTTGAGTCACACAGGAGTACTGAGTTAACATCTGAACTGAATATGGGGATCTTGGTGTGTGTTCTAGTTTCTCTTGAATTCCAGGCATCCTTCAGTGTAAGGAAAGTTATTCTAGCTTTATTAATTCTTCCTACCACGTCTTCTTCAGTGTCGTCTTGTTTGCTGATCATGCTACCCAGGCAGATGAAGGAGTTTATATTTTCAAGAGGTACACCCCCAAGTGTTATTGGGTTGTTACTACTGGTGTTGATTTTAAGAAGCTTTGTTTTGCTCTTATTGGTGAGACATGATGTTTTCTCCAGCATTTGGTAGTGATAAGTCGTTCGCAAATTCAGGTCTTCTACGATGACCACTGGATGCTATTTTTCTGCCCTCAATGGTTCTCGCTATGATCCATTTGACCACTAATAGGCAACTTTGCTTGTCTTCACCTCAAAGCTGTTTGTACATAGAATATTTTCAATAATAATTATTAAAACGTTTTACTTATTCACTCAACGTAATTTTTTGCACATTCCAGTTTCATTAAAAACCAATGTTATGTTTATAAATTTTTCATTGATAAATTATTTAAATCTAGTAAACATAAAATGGACATGTGAAAATGCTGTCTTTCAAACAATTTATTTTTGTACTCATTAATCAGACAAAAAAATACTATAATTTTTCATCATTCTATCCGTCCTGCCCCTTTCCAATCTATAGAAAGACAAAGGTACCCTCTGGTAAAACGTTAAACTCAGAAATTCTTTCTATGTCATAATTGATCCAAACAGCGTCATTAGTAGACTTTTTCGAAAACTCTTAAAAGGTTTAGGTGCTTTGAGTGATGGCAAGTGCCCATAGTGCTCCTGGATGGCGCTTCATCAATGTTCATCCAAAGCATCGTGTATGTAAAGAAACAAACAAAAAACTCCGTGAATAAAATACGTATTTTACCAAAAGCATATTTGCTAACCTTCTATGGTAAGATATTGAGGTTCATTCAACAAAAAGCTTTCAGAATAATTCAGAATCCCACATGTGAAGACATATAACAAGTAAAATCACGCACATGGTATAGTGATAAATTTTATGGCGAAATGTTCTATATCTTAAAGAAATTATGACTCTAAACTGAGAAACATGTAAGCTATAATATACTAACTGAAACAAGGAAATAGTATAATAACCTCTTGATTTTTATACAGCTTATTTAAGCCCACTGTAGGGAATCGAATCCCAAATTCTAGCGTTGTAAGTTCGTAAACTTACCGGTGTCCCACCAGTGGACATTTAACATGTTTTCTTATCAAAAATCTTATTCATTATTTACTGTTTACACCAAAGACACTAATTATGTTTAATTACTTACAATTTTATATTCAAATAATACAGTTTTCTTCTTAGATCTGAACGTTTATTAGAGAAATAGTACACATTTTGAATAGAAGAACAATAAATAAAACGTCATTAAATCGACATGTCATAAATAGGAGTACGTTACCTACGAGACCTCTAATTGCACAGAGAAACATTATTTTTAAGAGAAAAGCTTACTTTTTTTTTGAAGAAAAAAATGAAAAGAAAATTGAAAATTATCTGAAGTTATCTAAACGGATGCAAAATTGATGAAATTACACCATTGTTGAGAGCATTGTTTTTCATGTTGATGTAACATTGGTGGAAATAGCCTGATGTCATTCTGATTATTGTCCTTTCATGTGGAAATTTTGTCGCGTTTAATAATTTTTCATGAACAGTGCAATATCTACTAGCTTTTTCTAAAGAAATATGAAAAAGAATTGTTGAACACATTTGAATAATTTTTGATGCTCCCCAGTGGCACAGAGGTCAATGTAAAAACTTATAACACTAAAACTGGGTTTCGATATTCGTGGTGGGAAGAGCATAGATAGCTTTGTGCTTTACTAATACAAACAAGCTAACAAAAGGTTTGTTTGTTATGAATTTCGCGCAAAGCTACACGAGGACTATCTGCGCTAGCCCTTCCTAATTTAGCAGTGTAAGACTAGAGGGAAGGCAGCTAGTCCTCACCAACCACCGCCAACTCCTGGGTTACTCTTTTATCAACAAATAGTGAGATTGACCAGCACATCATAACGCCCCCACGGCTGATAGGGCGAGCATCTTTGGTGGGACGGGAATTCGAACCCGCAGATTGCGAGTCGAGCGCCCTAACCACCTGGCCATGCCTGGCCTCTAAGGAAAGCTTCTTGAAATATTTTTAATGCCTCTTTGACGTATACAAAAGTTCACAAGAAAACGACATAATTTTATTTTACGATTTTCTTTGCGATTTTAAATCTAGTTTTTATAATGAAATGATAAACTAATCTGGTTTAGTATATTAAATACTTTTTTATCCAATACAACCAGCAATTCGAGTGTTGTTTTTTGTTACTATTCCCCTTTGTTGGTAAACAAAACACACTATCACATCCCCACATGTACTTACTGATTACATTGCACTTGATATAATACTTTTGTGAGATATTTAAAACCATAGGAGCTAAATTGATTACGTTCCTTTTATTTTTCTCAGAATTATATTTCTTTGTTCACTATGATGATTGTAAGACAAACCGGGGACCTGGTTTGGACTGATGGTTAGGGAACTCGACTGGCAATATTCTTGTCGCGAGTTCGAATCCTTGTCACTGAACATGCTCGCCCTTTCAACCGTAGGAGTGTTATAAAGTGATGGTCAATCACACTCTTCGTTGGTAAGAGATTAGCTCAAGAGTTGGCGGTGAGTGATGTTGACTAGCTGCCTTCCCTTTAATATATCACTTCAAAAGTTTGGACGGCTAGCGCAGATAGCCTTCGAGTAATAAACAAACGAAGAAAAAACGCCATCTGTGGTGAATCCCGATTTTAATAACTTTGCCAGATTGGAGATTTAACACCACAGCAAAAGCAATTAATATAAACAATCTCTATATATATATGCGCGAATGTCTGTGTCTCTGTTGGCCTGTTCCTTTTGCACGGCCACATCTTTAAAGCTAAAAACTCAACTTTATACTGGGGGTACAGATACAACTTTATGCGGGAAGTAATATGGGCTATCTGGCCGCGGCCTTAGAGGCCGTTTTAAGGCCGGAAATTGAGCCCAAAGGGACCAATATAGCAATTTTTGGTAAATAGGATGACCAATTGGTATTAAATTGGAAAAACCGGCTATTTTTGAGGGGTAGTGTGTGATCAAGAGGACTTTTATAAATGAAAATAAATCTCTTCTTCTGACAGCATGACAAAAATATTGTGTGCAAAGCAGATTTAAAGTAGATAAACCGATTAGCACGTAAATAAAGAACTACATCAATTAAAGCCATTTTCATCCGTGCAACACCAGGTGCTCTGTTAGTTTTATATAGACAATAAACAAGTTATTTAATGATATGGATAAAAGTACATTTTTATTTTCCCCAACTTCCACATGGACAAGAAAAAACACACCATAAAACATCTTAACATTATTATTCGGAAATATTGATGCCTTATTAAGTAAAAGTATTGCATTAATTTGAATCAGAAACTTTAAAAGTACCCAATTAGTAATCACACTTTTAAAATCACGAACATAGTTGTTCTTGCCCGTACCTTATATGGAACATATGATCCCTAAAATCGAAGAAGAAATGACATGTTCTGACTCCAAATTTCCAACAGAGATGTGGTTTGGATATCGGGCGTTATTCAACTGGTGTGAGTTCTTACTATAACATTTGTAGTTCATACAAGTGGAAATATAAATAGCGCCCAGACTACTACTAAAAACTCTGACATACCCTAACCTGCTTAATGACCCCTGGTATCTGGTGAATGGCGTCGTCAACATTGGATAAAACTAGATAGTATAGTGTGGTTGACTTATACCAAGTATTCTTCTTTGCTTTCAGTCATAAGTTCTTAGAATTGTTAAACCAAACGCGCTTTTTGTAGGAATCTGAGGAACTGTGTAAAACTTGTCATATTTAATTTCCTCTAATTCTATTGGCATGTCTATATATAGACAGGTGTAAGGTAATGCAAATGAAGAAATTTATTTTGTTTTCCGTTCTTGGAAATATTTTGTGCAACTTCGTTTCTTTTCATTGACTATAGTGATCCCTGTAGTATGTTTGGACATCATATACAAAGAGTTTGTTTGTTTGATTGTAGTTAAGCACAAAGCTACACAAAGGGCTATTGAAACCCGGTTTCTAGCGGTGTAAGTCCACAGACATACCACTGTGCCACTGGGGGCTATATAGAGTGAAGTAGTGTGTGAGGAGCAACTTAGTGATTGGTTGTTGTTGTTTGTTATTAAGGACAAAGCTACATAAAGAGCTATATGTGCTCTGCCCACAACGGGTATAGAAACCAGGTTTCTAGCAGTATAAGTCTGCAGACTGTGGGGGATCATTGATTGGTATTCCAGATAATAGATAGTTTGGTATATATGATTTTGGTTTAGTCCCTGCCTATTCTCTGGATTCTGTCATGATTTTGAAAATTTTTCATTACATCGTTTAATTTCTATTATCGAAATCTATTCATATTATATATATATATATATTCAACTTTAAAATTAAACAAAAAAGGAAAATGTTAGATAACAGCAGGAATATACTTGATAATTAACTTAAAGCTTTAAATGGTTTTAAAAGATAATTATTATTTCACACTAATCGTAAAATATTCGAATTATTTCTTGTTTTGCACTTTACGTTTTAAGGAAATAATTTAGTTAGGACAATTTAAATCTGATGAAGCTAAAGAGCCTGATGCATTTAGAACTTTCAAACTAAGTTATAAGTTTGTTTGCTTGTTGTTCAGCACAAAGCTACACCGTAGTTATCGAACCTCGATTTTTAGAGTTGAGCCACTGGGAGGGGGCTAACCTATGGGACTTAAAGGTCAAAGAATTACTAACGTACCAATTTTATATAACATGCCAAAATCGCAAGGTTAGAATATAGTAAGTGAGCATGTATGATGGAAGTGACAATTTGTTAAATATTGAGTTGAATTTACTTTAAACATCAAATTTCAGCTTGCACATACCTCACCCTATAATGGTCGTTCAAATTGGTATGTGCAAAGCGTTCTTATAGAGTGCAATGAATGAAGCAGTTAACTAAACCACAATTTGAATTAGTACTCAAATTATCGACTTGTTTTTATACTATCCACTACCAATGGGATCCGTATATATATATATATTACATCATATTTATTAACTTTACATTTTGGGCTCTTACTATACTCACTTGTAAAGAACTAACCAAAAGTATTGGGCAAAATTACTCATTTTCTAGATAAAATACGCAGGGGGTGTTCATCAGTGGGGTTAAGTGTAATACTGGTGATATTTTGTTTACATTTTTTACGTTATTATGGGTTCTGTAACCAAGTAAGTCATGGATTCACAACAAAACTGGCGCACACGTAGTTTAGAAAAACGTATTTAAAAAGCCGATAGGGTCGGTAATTGTAGAGGTAATATTCTGATTATAATATTATGAATTTTCATCCATAAATTGTTGAGTTTACTCACCTAAACATTGTGACTAAATAAAGTTTTATGATAGTAAATGTTAAAACTAACTAGTCTCGTTGGTGTGGTAACTGCCAGGCTGTTCCGAAGAGTACTTACAGAGTAACGGGGAAAAGTATTTCTGTAACTAACGATCCATAAGAAACAAATAATGATTTAGCTTGTTTCAGAAATTCTAATTTTGTCTTGTTGCAAACTTTATTATTTTACACGTTATGTACGTAGCTT
The DNA here is from genome assembly GCF_000517525.1 of Limulus polyphemus. Lineage (NCBI taxonomy): Eukaryota > Metazoa > Arthropoda > Merostomata > Xiphosura > Limulidae > Limulus > Limulus polyphemus. Next base: position 1,007,173 of record NW_013665712.1, read on the forward strand.
TACATTAAAACCGACGTCAGCACCAATATGGTTTCAGGACATGCAAGGTAAGTGAAACGCTTCTTATTACGACCGATTCACATACGACTGCCTGAACAAGGTTCCATTTTCTAGCCGTATAAAGTAATGCGTTTTTCGTTAAATTTTTATTTGCCCGAGAGCTAGACAATTTCAGCTGACTCGACTTTATATGTCGTCATTTTCTGCTTACTTTTTAAAAGAACAGAGTTGCTCAAGAAAATGAATTCGAGTAAGCCAGACACAGATTTATATTTTATTTTGATTTATGTAAAACAATTTAAAAAGCTTATTTTATTAATTCTATAGATATAGCCATTGGTCCAACGTAATTAAACATACCCGAATTAATTACATCTTGAAGGTACATAAGAAACTTAATCTATATAGAATTATGCGCTTGTGAAGAGATAAAAATGTAACCTTGGCTGTTTGAACTCAAGTTTAATTGATCAATGGCCGCAGGGTTAACTTAAACTTCACGAAGTTTCAGTGAATTTTCACTGAAGGTAATGAAGTTGACACTGGACGTATTGAAGGCAGATTCTGTAAATTTACGCTGAGAGCAGTGAACTCAATTTCTGATTACTTTTACTGAGTGTAGGCGAGACCATGTTCATGTTATAGTTACCTTGTACTGTCAGTAGTGAAAACAGGTTCGGGTTCTAGATACGTTGTACTGTGAGTAGTGAAATGAGGATTTCATGATTTTCTGTATATATATATATGTATATATATTGAAGATGATTTTCAGTATATATATATATATATATTGAAGATGATTTTTCAGTATATATATATATATATATTGAAGATGATTTTCAGTATACATATATATATATATTGAAGTATTATTTTCATATATACACTGAGTGGTCT
>NW_013665712.1:1009069-1032468 GCF_000517525.1 Limulus polyphemus
GCCATCCCTAATTTTGAACAACTAGACTAGATGGAAGGCAGCTATCAACAGGACCCACCTCCAAATCTTGGGCTACTATAATCGAATAGTGGGATCGTCACTTTTATAACTCACTCATGCCACTAAAAATCGGGGAGTGATTTTAAGACAAAGGTAAGGAACCACGGACTTTCGAATCCAGCAAGCTAACCACTAGGCCATACCCGGCTCTCTAAATTTACAGAAATATAAAATTTTAACGTGTAATATTTGTTAACGTCCTTATCCAGCATACAAAGAAAATACGAAGTTTTCCATCTGTTTGTCAAGTCGTAAAAGATACAGGAAGTCCATTTTTCTAATAAATCATTTTGCATTACAGTAAATAAGTCTGGCGTGGCAATTTGGTTAGGGTACTCGATTTGCAATCTGTGCAGGATCGAACATGCTCGCCTTTTCACCTATGAGAGTGTTATAATGTGAAGGTCAATCCAAGTATTCGTTGGCAACGATTAGCCGAAGAGTTGGCGGTGGGTGGTATTGACTAGCTGCTTTCCCTCTAGTCTATCACCTCAAAATTAGGGACGGCTAGTGTAGCAAGCAGTGAATTTAACAAATACAAGTATATAAGTTTATTCCATAGGCAAGTTAACGGCTTAAAAATAGAAATTTATATTAACTTTCAACATTTGTCATGGCAGTTAACAGTACTAATAGAATGATATGCAACAGTTCAACTTTAATCAAATACAGCGATCTAAATTCTACGCTGTTGACAAGGTTATTTGCAATCATTTAATTTTTTAACAAACACAGTTATTTAAAATCGACTTGATAGATAACGGTGTTAATAAAGCAATTTGTAAAAAACTCAACTTCTAATAAATTCAGTGATCTAAGTTTTCTACACAGCAAGGTCGAACACTTGTACTGAATATATCATGTGGTATCCAGATACCACCTATTTCCACTCTCCTTAAGTATATATGTATAAATAGTGTTACAAAATGAATACATTTATTGCGAGGTCCGGTTTAAAATCTGTTAAATCCTGACTCCGTTATGAGCTGATTCAGTCCTAGGCGTTACCTTTCATAGCACGATTCGGCCAAGTATACAATCTATTGTTTCGTGTGTGAAACTGTTTTGCAAACGTTACATGGAATAAAAACTCTTCTGGAGCTTTTGATTGGTCAGTTATAGAGAGGGTGTAGAATGTGAGAGTAGATTTGCCACTTTTGGGCAGATATATTTCAACTCTGGAGAAGCAGTTTGATGTATGTCCTTTTAAGGATCTTTATTCTTAATTCCGCTGACCATTCGTGCTACCTACAATTTTCTCTTTGTTAAACGGACTTCATGTTATTAAATAAATGCAGTCTTATTTTTATTTAATTAGAATTGTATTTTGTATACATTAAATAGAGTTTATTTCCTACATTTATTTAGTTTTAGTTAGTTTGATCTCTCTAACTTCAGCAAAAGAAATTCCTACCAGATCACGACCAGCATTTAATTGTTTCAGATATCATACTCCTGTTTTAATAAATAAAGTATTTATTTTTGTTCGGCTTCACAACGTGTCTTGTCTCGTTCAGTCATTCGGTAATAATTTATTCCATTTGCTCTTTCACGCACCAAGTCTGCGAGTCTTTTGTTCTGGTGATTACAATAACATCGCGATAAAACTTTAAAATAATTACGCAGTTATAATAAATAAAGCATAATCGGTTAAATAGGTAAAGATTTTAGTTGTTGCATGAAATATGCTCCTTAATTTACTGTAACTTAAAACAGTCTCTTATCCAGGCATTTTTTTATGTCGCTTCCACTTCTTACTTGAACCGCCTCCAGTGGCTCAGCGATAAAGTCTGCAGACTTACGGCGTTATAATTCGAGTTTCGATACCCGTTATACGTAGAGCACAGAATTCGCATTGTATAACTTTGTGCTTAACAACCAAACCTTACCGCTACTTGAGCGCTGTCAAATAATATAAGTTTACTTCATTCTTTGTAGAATTTCATAACTTCAGTTGTTTTGTTTAGGTATCGGAAAACAAAATGAATAAATGATTACCTATGAACCGTAAGAGGAAAAGTTGATAAGAAACATTTTCTAGAGCTGGTATTCACAGTTCTGATAGCGATTTGGAATGTAATATGTGGAACTTCAATATTCACTGTTAACTATGTGAGATTGAAAAAGCTATGAATGCATTATTGTATCTCATGATTTTTCCATGTAAACACAGTACTGTTATAAAATAAAGTGTACATAAGATTACAAACTACGTCAAAGATGCCAGCATCCACGTTTGAAGCCAATAACGAAGAGCAAAGCGTTATTACTGTTTTTGTTATCTAAAGGAAAGTGTCTAATTATATCTGACTCTATTAACAGTCTCTAGCGTAGAAGTGCCCAAAAAACGCCCCCAGGGGACATGAATAACCGTACTTCAGTTAATAACAGTAATTTCACCTTAATACAATACAGGCTTTGTGTACAAAAAACATTTTTGCGTATTTGAAGGAAAAGAGAAAACTGTTTACATCTTGAGAGCAAAAACGAGGTTTAAGGGACATATTTAATCCATAATGAATTTTTTACCTTTACATTGATAGCACTGGAAACCTGCATCACCCCATATGTGATCCTACAGGTGTGAACACACTTATTATACTACTAAAATGTCCGACTTTTGTAGGTGAAAATCTATTTTAAACATCTTTATGAAGCCTTAAGTGTTTATACTGATTATTGTATAATATTCGTGGATTACCTTTGAGGTACCAGATCAGTTAGAATAACAATGATCTCTTTTGTATTATTGCATTTCTAAATTTTTTCATATAGTCTGATTTCCACGACTAGAAGCTTGGTCAGAGAAGTAGCAACGCAAATACAAGTGTCGTATTTTTTATTCAGCAGCTAACATTATTTGATCTTCACAACTAATAGAGCGATCAGAAAAATGGAAACGCAAATACAAATGTCGTATTTTCTATTTAGATAATATCATTTGATCTTCACTACTACTAGCTTGATCAGAAAAGTAGCAACACAAATTTAAGTGTATTTTGTGTTCAGCTAACATCATTTGATCTTCACCATTAGTAGTTTGATCAGAGAAGATGCAACGCAAATAAAAATGTCGTATTTTCTATTCAGCTAACATCATTTGATCTTCACTACACGGTAACTTGATCAGAGAAGTAGCAATGTAAATGCATATGTTATATTTCTTGTAACTAGACTTGTGCATTTTGGTGGAAAAGAATCATAAGGCCTTACCTATTCTTACATTCGCTGCATATCACATATAGATTAGCTCGAGAATTCCACATATTATCAATAACATTGGCCAAGGGCAGACTTAGAACAATGTCATGCTTTGTATAATAACCACTGCAATGTATGAGTGCGGTGATTTTAATGTGAGGTTTGGTTACTTGTGAATAGAAAACATTACAAGCACTTTACTTATGAGTTACAATTGTGGTGTAATAAAGTTTGTAAAAAGGCATGTGCTACAGAACATAAAGTGTTTTACTACTTATTGTGTTACTTCTGGGACACACTGCAAACCCATCTTTTTTATTCTTCAAAAGTTCGTTTATAGAAAAAATTAAAGGAGGGTATTTTTAATTTTAAGGGTCGAATTTCAGTGAAAGCAAAAACATTTTTACTCTCGGTTGTTGGAGTACAACTATTTTAATTCAATTTAGTTCTCCATTTTGTCTCACCTGTTACATTATTTAATAAGTAAATATTTTTTCAATATACACGAATATTTAAAACTAGTTAAAGAGATAATATATATATTTTACTTTTAGTATTAGAAAAATACTTTAGCTTTAAAAAAAAATGGTCATTTGAATCATAACATCCTGTAGATCATAATTATGCAGATGGAAAACGTTAAGCCTGCTTTTCATTAATCAATGTAATATCTCTTGATTTTTACATTAGGCCCGTACCTCTTCCAGAATAAATCACGATCATCGCGGAACTGATAATAACTGCTATGTGAGCAGCAAAAGCCCTGATTATCGATTCATTGGTTAACAGCTTATGTAGAACACGATGTGCAAGGAAAGTTCTCCACCCATGGTTAATTGATTGCTTCATTAACTGCAACATTTAATGCTTTGTAAGACAAACAATTAATCAATACTATCGTTTCATTAGCTAACAACATGACAAATAGTCTTCATCCGCGGTGTAAATAATATTTTTTCATTGGTTAGTAGCGCATATTTTTCTACTGGGCAAACAGCCTTCTTACAGTTTAGTCAGTACTGCTGTTTGATTGGTTAACATTTACTGTTCATCCACAGTCCAGTCGTTACTGTCGTTTCCTTGAGCAATATGTACTGTTCTGTAGGACAAACAGCCTTCATCCACTGTTAAGTCAGTACTCTCGTATCATTGGTTAACATTTAATGTTTGTAGGACAAACAGCCTTCATCCACAGTTTAATCAGTAGTGTCTTTTCATTGGTTAAAGTGGTTAATAGCTAAACAATTTTACATAATATCTTGGGATTAGAGTAGGTATATTCATGCTTATTTCAGTCAGGTCTAATATTTTGAATAAGATTATTGATCTCTTTATATGAGAAAGAGAATGGTGTTATACTATTGCAGAAACCGCACTATAATATATTAGTATTATATCATACGTTTCAAAGTAATTATTTTTAAACTCTGAGAGATTATATCCAAGGTATGATTTACTAAGGTACTCCAAGGGATTATAACTTCTCCTGCCTGTAAGTGAAACCAAACACACAGTGGCTTAGTTTCTAAGCTTTAAGAATTTTCATTTAGCTGTTACAATATATTTTATTTTATTTTTTGCATAATAAAATAAATTTGTGCAGTAATTTTTTTTTTCACAGGAAAGCTACTAAAATGCAAATAATTTCACATCGCAGTTTACTCGATAAAAATTATGAAAATGACAGGTGTTTATAAATATATAGAACGAAAACTTTATTAACTTTTAAATTTGCATTTTGTGGGCTGAGCGTAGCCCAATAGTTAGCATGCCATAACGCGATTACAAAATTCAATGGCTCGCTCGATACCTGTTACCATAAAATCGCCTTCCGCACTTGGGGTCGTGGATGTGCTATAAGAATGGTGTCAAATATCACTATTCGATCAGAGTAGTTCAAGAGTTGTCGGTGGGTGCTGTCGACGAGCTGCCTTCCTTCCAGTCTACCAGTTCAATATTATGGGCTAGCCTTGGGTAGTTTCACCTCTGATATTAATGAACAGGAATATACATTGTGAATTCTACATTAACACTTGAGATTACATGTCTCTTGTCTAGTAAGAGATATCCATGTTTGATGCGTAACTTGTACTATAATTTTGTGGAAAAGCCTGCGTTACAAGAAGATGTTTTGTTTGTTTGTTGCTAAACACAAAGCTGAACAACAGGCCTCCTGTGCTGTGCCCACCACGGGTGTCGAAATCCGGTTTTTAGCGTTATAAGCCTTCAGACTCACTATTGAGCTACGGGAAGGAGGGACGTTACAAGAAGAAGCGCTGTTAACATTATTCTTCAAAATAATTTTTCCTGAAGTTACATAGATCTATATTAACATGCCCCCCAGTGGCACAGCGGTATGTCTGCGGACTTACAACGCTAGAAACCGGGTTTCGATACCCGTGGTGGGCAGAGCACAGATAGCCCTTGTGTAGCTTTGTGCATAATTAAAAACAAACAAACTATATTAACCCGTGTGTAACTTAAGGATAATATTCTTCGCACACAATTATGCAAGTTTGTTTTTGGTTGCCTAACAACACTTGAACATTAGCAACTTAGCCTTTAGAAGCGTTATTTTCACCCAGTTGTAGAAAATAAATAATAAATACATTCATTTGAGTTCACAGCCGTATTTATTCATATAAAAATGTCTAGTAAACTTTGGTCTTTAGTTTGAATTCCGAAATCTAGGCGTGTTTGCTAAATTCTGTACATTTTTTGGTTGTTATTAAGCACAAAGCTACACAATGGGCTGTCTGTACTTTGCCCAAAACGGGTATCGAAACCAGGTTTCTAGCGTTATAAGCCTACAGACTTATCGCTGTGCCATTGGTGGACCACGATTACATGTTCTAAAACTTGAATATACTTGGTAAACCTCGGTTTCATTGTGAGTTCTAATACATAATTCGATTTGGTAAACCATAAAATAATGAAAAGTAGGTAATATTTTTATAATGATATAGAATTATGCACAATTTTGTTAAGATGGTCAGTAGTTCCATTTTGAGTAACGATAATATTTTTGGTTTAAATATTTATCTGCATATGTACACACCATTTAACTTCTGAGTCGTCCTCATGATATATACGTCAGTAGTTTAAATTCAAGGAGGTTAAAAAATACGAAAACGTAACAAGAATCGTGAGTCTAAGTGCAGTTATGAAAATGTGATACTTAATACCGAAAAAACTGGCAAATATAAATGTTTCTCTCTATGGCAGATTATCTTTATGCTGTCTTTCTTTCAATAGCTGATCATTTCAAAATGAATGGAAAACTGCAATCAATGGAATAGCAGCTGTGAAACGGAGTAGGATTGTTTAAAAAAGTAATTAGACCTCAAGTTCTGTGTACTAGAACTTTCACTAGCGATAGACTACAAAATGTGGAAAGTTTCCCATACATGCATTTGAACAATCGGGGAAGAATGGAAAATAAATAGAAGTAAACACGTGATGTTTCCCATGCTGAGACTCGATGCTCTTGAAATTCTGACGTGCCTCTAACGTCATCTGAAGTGTGTACGTGAAGAATAACATTTTTCTTTTCTTTTCCTCATCATTAAATAACGCGTTAATTATTTTGGGAGAAAAAATATAGAAAAAAAAAGTAAAGTTGAAGACTGTTTTATTATCTTTAAATTTCAGCCCTACGTTTTAATTGGAACATTTTCATTGGCTGTTGAAGGAGTAGCTTATATGCATGAAATGAAAATAGTTATTTATCGACTTTTAATTTCTAGTACGTAGTTTTAATAATATTTTCTATCCAAATGGTAATGCTTGTTTCAATAGAACATTCTTGGAAATTGCGTGGTATTCGTGTAAACTTAGTTTGGGAAGAGACTAGATCTTTTCTCCAAATAGCAAATATAAACAAAACATTTCACTCCGATTTTAGATGTTAACCCCATTCTTCAGGGGAACAATAGCGCAACAGTAAACCACCCACGCATAACTAGCAGTTGGAAGATTAGGTTAAATGGAATGTTGGCGTGAAGACAAGCACAGAAGAAGAGAAACAAAGAAGTTTTCAAACCACCCACGCATAACTAGCAGTTGGAAGATTAGGTTAAATGGAATGTTGGCGTGAAGACAAGCACAGAAGAAGAGAAACAAAGAAGTTTTCAAACCACCCACGCATAACTAGCAGTTGGAAGATTAGGTTAAATGGAATGTTGGCGTGAAGACAAGCACAGAAGAAGAGAAACAAAGAAGTTTTCTCTGATTTACTTTCCACAATTACTTCACGTTTTCGAGGTTGAAAATGATGAAATTAAGTAAAATAAAACTACATTAAGTTTCAAAGGGAACTGAAATTTAAAAATGACGGTGAATGGTCACTAATGGACCTATGGGAAAACATAGCACTTTTCAACAGGCCTGATCTACAGGAAAACACAGCACTTTTCAATAAGTCTGACCTACGGGAAAACACAGGACTTTTCAATAAGTATGACCTACGGGAAAACACAGGACTTTTCAATAGTCCTGACCTACAGGAAAACATAGCACTTTTCAACAGGCCTGATCTACAGGAAAACACAGCACTTTTCAATAAGTCTGACCTACGGGAAAACACAGGACTTTTCAACAGTCCTGACCTACAGGAAAACCCAGTACTTTGCAACAGGCCATGATCCTTTAAAAGCTGTAATTAGTTTCTTTCTGGAAGCACCGAAACTGTTTTCACATTTCATCTTTTCTCTGTAGCTGACCCAGGAGTATCTTGTTCCATGTGCCAATCGTAAAGTTGTCCTATGTACTCAAGGTAATGTAGGACATAATACAGTAGTTAGCTTCCGTGATTGAATCTTACTAGGACTAATAACACCCAAGGTTCAACTGGTACACGAACTTTCCCGGATTTACTGTGTTTCGAATTAGAACCACAGGAAAGTTTAAAAAATGTATAAATAAACATATGTATTACGGGAAAGTGCAATATATGGTACTTGCATACCACAGACTCAAATCATCAATTTGAAGATTTTGTTTATAAATTATAAAAGTGTTGTTTTGCGGTGTATTAAATTGAGTCTAATAAAATTATTGTTTCTAGCATAAGAGTTTGGTTTGAAAAACAACAACGACAGAACTGTGTCTCTTACACTAAGAAATCGTACCTTAGTTAGATATACGTGCAATCTTGTTTTACAATGAGTCTGGGCAAACAAGCAAATGTTAGTATTTACTTGTATTTTTGACCCAAGTTAGACAAGTACATATTGGAACATAACTAGGTCTTCAATCAAATCAGACAAGCGTTTTCATGTTAGGATTTAACTGGTCTTTATTCTATAACGAGAAACATATGATGGGATTTAACTGGATATTCATTCTATGCAGACAAAGAAATCTTGGGATTTAATTAGTCTTCATTCTATGTAGACAAATATTGGACATTAAGTGGGTATTCATTCTATGTAAGCAAAGAAATGTTGGAATGTAACTGGATTTTCACTCTGTGCAGATAAATATTGGGATTTAGCTGGGTCTTGATTCTATGCAGACAAACAAATATTAGGATTTCATGTTAAGCAGGTAAACAAATGTTTGAAATTAACAGGGTGTCTATTCTACCAGTCAATGTACAAATGCTAAACAAATTAACCAAATAACATAACAGCTAAAATGATCAAATATTCTGATCAGTGCTTCTTGTAGAACAACACAGTGATAACTTTAATTTTTTAAAGCGTATCACGTTATTTTTTCAATGTGTTTTGACATTTGACAGGAGGAATTGTGTTTTGTAATTTTGATGTGAATTTTACAGAACACTTGAGCTTTTAAATATTTCTAATAGAGATAATAACCTTTTATTTAATATACATGTGACTCATATATATATATATATATACACACAAAACGTTTTGTACAACTATGAACATATTCTTCTTAACCGATCAAAATAAATTAAATGCACAAAAGCAGCTAAGTTAGGATACAGAGGACAGACATATATATAGATGTTGTATATGAAAAGCCAAGTATTATAAAAGGGAAATCCTGTAAGAATATAATGTAAAAATGGGTAAATAAAACAAGAATAAATTATCAAAAAGCCTTAACATACTGTGTTAATCCATTTTATTTATTCGAACTTTAATAGTGGAAAAGAGAAAGAAGACAAGCATTCAAAAATAATTTGTTCACCTATCTGTAATGCTTATTGTTCTTAATCTGTAAAACATTTAATACAATTTGATATGGTATATTATTCAAAAGTATATTAAAAATAAGAGACCATCCGAAGTGGGATTTGAACCTAATTTGTTAAGGAAAGCTATGAACACAGATATATATATATATATGTCATTCCCTCGTGTCAGGGGCCAGGCATGGCCAGGTGGTTAGGGCGTTCGACACGCAATTTTTGGGTCGCGGGTTCGAATCCCCTGTCCCACCAAACATGTCCGCCCTTTCAGTCGTGGGAACGTTATAATGAGATGGTCAATCCCACTATTCGTTGGTAAAAAAGTACCCCAAGAGTTGGCGGTGAGTGGTGATAACTAGCTGGTTTCCCTCTAGTCTTTCACTGTTAAATTAATGACAGTTAGCGCAGATAACTCTCGTGTAGCTTTACACGAACTTCCAAATAAACCACACCCTCGTGTCAGTTTTTCCCTGTGCCCCTAGGCTCTTAACTTATCAGTTTTAACCTAGTGGCAGAGGAGAGCAATTCACTATTAAAATTATCAAGGAATATTTATGAAAAATACCAATATATTTGCTACACTTGTCTAACCTAGTTGAGATTAATATCTAGCAATAGAATTTTGTTTCGTGCTAGTCCTCTTTTATTTACCATATGTTAAGCCTCTTCAACAAACTGTGTGTCAGTTTGTTGCCAAATACAAAGTTAACAAAGGGCTCTCTGTGCTGTGCCAACCACAGGTATCGAATCCCGGTTCTTTAGCGTAATAAGCCTTCAGATTTACCACTGAGCCACTGGGGACTCAACCAGCATAGTTTTAGCACTTTTTAATAGCTTATTTTATTCAGGCCCTCCAGTGGCACAGCGGTATGTCTGCGGATTTACAACGCTAAAAACCGGGTTTCGATACTCGTGGTGGGCAGAGCATAGATAGCCCATTGTGAAGCTTGGTGCTTAAACTACAAACAAACAAGATCTGTTCAGAAACATAAAAATAGTGGCATTTCATCATTTGGAAAAACTGTTGCAATACTTCAGATTTGGCCAAAAGTTCAATCCTGTGTATAGAGTCAGAGCAGTATTACTCCTTCGGACTTACAACGCTAAAATCCGGAGTTCGATTTCCGAAGTGGACAGTGCGCAAATAGCTCATTGTTTAGCTTTACGCTAAAAACAAACAGAGAGTAGCCTCTGGATAGGTCAATGAAAAAAAAAAATCAAGCCACAATAAAGTATTTTTAATGCCTTTCTCTCACTACTAAATAGTGTACTTAGTGAAGAAAACACCATCAACACAAGTAGGCAATGGTGTCTTGGTCACAGAACTAAACAGTGATTGGTAGTAATAATGGTATCTGTTCTCTGAACTCCTGGGTACTTAGCAAAGTGGCAAAACTTTAACAGTCTACTTGAGGTATGTCTCACTGCGTTAGGGTCATAAAACCCTAGGAATATTATTAGATAAATATTTTATGAACACCGATATTATTTTTTGTGACTTCATAACACTTGCACATATGTTGAATCGTTCACGGTTTCTTTACTCTATGGAACTTGCTTCATAACTGTACAAAGCACCTAGCTGACCCCTGATCTATCTTCACCTTGTCTAAACCTTTGTGGATGTACATAATAAAATCTATTCACATGCCATAAACTTCTTCTTCATTACACTACACTTTTATAACTAAGATTCTTGGCCTCATCCAATAAATGGACTCTTCTTTGTTCAGATTATTTTCAACAATTCTTTTTTAAAAATAAACTAGGAAAAATCTGTATCCACCTCTAGATGTATTCGGTTGTGAGTTTAGAGTGATATTAAGCCTACGTCACTTCTAAGCTCTTTTCGTTTGTACTTTTATGTACCAATTAGCTGAGATTTTTTTAAAGTCTGTTTACAAGGTTTATTTCTCAGCTAATAGTTTGTTAATTAAATGTGTCCATTTTAGGCCTAACTTCAATGACGGTGCCCGTGTATATCTCTGAAGTGTCGCCACCTGAAATCCGAGGAAGACTGGTAACTCTCAGCTACTGTTTTTTAACTGGTGGGCAGTTTGTAGCTGGCGTTATCGATGGAGTATTTTCTAATGACGAAACAAATGGATGGAGGTTGGTATTATTTAGTGTTCCCTCTGGTCTTAATAACAACAAAAAATATACTTTCATAGAAACTCTCCCATGCCAGGAAGATAATAATCGGTGGAAATGAAAGTACGACTCAGTGAAAATCGACAAGATCAGAAAATGATTGTACTAATCTTAAGATCACGTGATTTTGACAAGCGGAAATTGCGTCATTAGTCACATTGACCTTATCGACCAGTACATAGAATTGTTCCTGTAGTCCAAGTGCCATCTTCTTGTTTATTTTTTATACTGACACCTTTTCTGTAACCTGAAATTACTTCCGTTTTAATTATAAGAGTTGGAACAGATAATATTATCAATTACCTAGAACTTTTCTGTTGCGACGCTCGGTGTTGATCAATAGTCAACTATATATACCATTTTTTCTTCACATTTATCCATAGACTAAGATTTGTTAAACATAAAATTCCTTGGCGGATATAACGATCAACCCCCTTGTTCTTTCATGTGTCCCGTACATTTTATCTTGACTTAATCGTATATCTATGCAGTTAAAGTTATTTAAAATTATTACTATAGTTTTTACTATATCTTTATAGCTCAGGCTTATATTTCGCTTTATACAAATATAACAGTGGGTGAAAATTTTAAAATCTCCGTGTTTTAGTTTCAAAGATAAATAAACAAGGTGGCATTATAACAAGTGTTTACTTCCAAATCACCTGTGGTCGAGCATGGTTTATAATCCAAGCTGCGGGAGATAATGGGTAAAATGACAGTCCGGAGAAAAAATTAGATACTGGAAAAAATGAAAGAGAAGTATTTGGAGTATCTAGTAAGCACACAAAATAATATCTGACACACAATACTCTGCCAATACCGAAACAGAAACCTTTAAGATGACCGGCTGAATAAACAGATAATCTAATTTGGAAGTTCAAGTTATTTGAATTTTCATCGTGTAATATTCACTGAGTTGTCAGTTATCTATTTCACGTTTACACACGTGAGAGAAGCTATAGTTGTCGGGCAAAATACAACCTTCTCAAGGAAAATTAAATGCCTCCCCCCCTCCCCATGCTCACCATCTTCATTTCTAAGTAGCATAATTTTTGGAATGGCCTCGGCAATCACCAGGCCTAAGTACATTATAAATGCTTTAGACTGATCTGAAAGAAGCTCCAAATAAGCATCGTATGTCCAATCTGTCTGAGCTGAGGGAAATAAGCGAGACAGAATGGGCCTTTCAGAAATGTCTTGGCATATCGTGGTGGTTGGACTGTTCGACTTGCAGTCTGCAGATCATAGGTTTGACACCCATCACAGAACATGCTCGCCCATTCACCCGTGAAGGCATTATAATGTGACGGTCAATCCCGCTATTCGTTGGTAAAAAGCATCCTTTCTATTTACACTGTATTTTGTTAAGTTCCTTAACTACTTTTTCTGTGACCATCAAACGAGTGGCGGATGTAGTAGGCCAGATAATCCAGTATTTTTTCGTCTGTTTCTTTAAAGATATGAGACAGAAGCTCGTATCTCTTACAACGTGAATAACTAACAGCTGGGGCGAGAAACAACAGAAGCTTGATGTTGACGTCTACGAGTGTCGAATTTGTTAGGCGGAAAAATCCAAGTTTCTTCAATCAAACTTATGAGGAAAGAGGAAATATTCTTGGAGCTCTTCCATTTTCTTAATCGATTACTCAAGATTGATGAAATAGCTGAACATACACGTAAAAATCTGTAAATGTGTTATAATAACATATACGATGCATTGCACAGATATTCGAATTACCCAAGTTTAACTTATAAGCCAGAAACTTCAGAAATTGAAAAACTTAATTGTCCATATGAAAGTGAGGCACGTGTCAGTTGAGAGGTTTGTGAAATAATTTGGTAATCAGAACGTTTCAAATGTAAACATTCAGATTTACTGGCAAGTAGAAGCTCATGTTGGATATGTAATAAAGCTAGGGTTATGGAACTTTTCTTATAGTCAGAATTATCACTCTTGGGGCTACTTATATCATTAAAAAAGCTAGTGGTGTTTTCGGTATTGGCATTTTTTTATTTTAAGGTATATTTTTAACAATAAAATATTGGGGAAACCATAATAACTTAAAGATAACAAATCGTAAAGTAAAGGAAGACTTTTTTTCAGATTTATGGTGGGATTAGCAGCAGTACCTTCCTTTATCCAGTTTTTCGGCTTTCTTATAATGCCAGAATCCCCGCGGTGGCTGGTGGCTCAAGGTAAATATCAGGAAGCCTTGGAGGTTTTAAAGAGTGTACGTGGACAAACATCTGACGCAGAGGAAGAATTTGATTCAATTAAAGCAAGCTACTTGGAAACAGAACGAGAAATGGGAAATACAGGTACCTTTCAAGTATTTCATTAACAAGAATATTAATTCAGAAAATACTTATCCTCCCAAAACTGAAACATCCCGATGTAGCCTTCTGAATTGATAAGTTGTGTCGCATTTTCAATAGATGGCAGCAGCAGCAAGTGTTCGATTATTACAATTTATCATAGTTTACTCAACCATATTATACTTGTATAGTATTTCAAATGCAGCTGCTATTTTAAAATAAATTATTGTATCAATGCATTTTAATCATTTTCAAAGAATGAGATAGAACTAATAAACTATTGATGTGCACTACTCAAACTGAATGCGTTAGTTTGACTTTTTAGTACTAAAAGCTCAAGTTGCACTTATTTGTTGAAATTAAAAATCAATCAATTCTTTAAGCAGTGATTAAACGTTTTAACAACTATTCTATCAAAATATCATTTAATATTTTTATTTCTTTCAATTAGTACATAAATAAGCTGTTAATATTAAGGTAATTAAGTCATATAAGTATTTTGATATTTTGAAGTTATACGTAGATCAGTGAAATGTATAACGTAGACACGTTAGTTCTAGAAGCACCTTACAACATCGTAACGAATTACTAACATTTGACAGAAAATAGAAATGAAATACGTTAGCTTAACATAAACTATTCTGCTCTTAATATGTGCTTCTAATTTGTTAAGAGTTTACATGAAAATATGCGATTTCACTGTTTTACAATTCAGAGAGCGTCATTGTTACTCCTGTAGTTTCACTGACGCAGGTAGTATTGCACTCTTTGTGTTTACAGACAAAATAGTGAATTAGTACACGTATAAATGTTTAGTTTACTCTTAGAAGTCTACGAACGCATCTTTCAAATACACAGAACGAAACGCCCTCTGTTCCTATGTTCTAGGCATTTGCTGTCCACAAAAGCTTAACGTTCATGACAGAAGTTGTTAATAAGGAATAATCCGTGTTTAACACGATTAAAAGACCACATAATCAGTGTTGACTGCATGATCAAACTCTGAATTTCTAGATTTAGTAAAGTTTAGATCAGTTTTATAAGATTTATAACTTTTGACTTAGTTACAACTTTATTTCTTTTTGCTTCGCAAGTAGTTCCTGATGGCTAGACAGTCTGATTAATGGTCTTTCACAATACTTCAAAAGTCTGAAAATTGTTTCTTGTTATATCATAAAGAATGAAAATGGCAAATTTTGAGAAATTGTTATTTGTATCTAACACTCTCTTAAATGTTATTGTTTTAAACTGTTTTTACTTGAGGTAGAGATTACGCGATTTTATATTTTCTGCATAACTAAAGTATTTTATTTTTGTATAAAATTATTCTATATTCTGCAATTGTATGGTACATGTTTTTAAATTATTGGCTGCATGATTTTTTTCGACGAATATAAGTTGAGGCCCTGATGAGGGAATCGTACATTACATTCAACCTTTGTCCGCATGCGCTAAAAGAAAAACTTGAAATTACCCTTACACACATTTCTTTTGATGATAAATTATTGCTTTCTTTATATTGCATCATTTATTTAATGAAGTTTATTTTCTAATTTGTTACAATAAAATATAATTATACAGTCTCACCTAAAACAATCTGACGTATCATTTTAACAAAATATCTGAACTATATTCACAAAGCAACTACTGTTTATTAACATGAAAGAAATTAATAAACACAGTTTGCTTGACATACTTTAATTGTAAGGACGATATAACAATAAATAAATAAATTTTCTGCATACAAAATATTCGAGTCTGCATACTCTCACCCATAGTAGATCAAGTCATTTCAATCAATTTCAGACGAGGGCAACAATAAACTCTTCGTAGAGTTATTTGTAATGGAATGTAACAGGATTTTATTTCAGTATGTCACTTTATTTTACTTATGGTACGTCTTTATCCTTATAACTCGTCGAGAATATTTTTATTTAATACAACCAACAAGATTAGTATGAGATAGCTGGAAGATATTTTTTCAATTCAAAGTAACGTTAATGACCAAACATCAATATAAATCATGTTTCTATATCCAGAATGAAGCTTACAGTTATTCGGAAGTTTTATCATTAAGCAGTAGCTCCTTTCGATATTCAATAAGTACACCATCCTTTCACTTTATAATAACAATGATAGAGGAGTACTAAATGTCTTAACGACTTTGGAATGCTACACTATCGGCACTTATTTAAAAAGAGAAAAAGAAACTTTAGCTCAGAGGTAGAAAATAATCAAAACAAGTTTTTTTCCTACTTGAATGTGTATGTATATGAAACTGCAACTTAGAAAATTCGTGACTCTGAATACTAAATTCACGATTGTAGTTAACATTTGATCAGTAGAATTCGTGGAAAGTTCAGGGATCATGAAGAAAAACTGGCTTGATGCACTTTATATTAAGATCCTTTTAACTGTTGATCATTGACTTGTTTTCAAAGAGAAGTGGGCAAAGCTGAAGGAAGACTACTCAGAGATTCAAAGTTTCTCCTAGTTCTTAATTTGTTGAGATTTTCATAAAGACGAGGTTTTTATAGTAGTTAACATGAATGAATTAAATAAGCATTGCTTTTATGAATGTAGATTTATTTTTATAAAATAAAAGCAATATGTGATTTTTTGCAATATTGTTAATAAAAAATGAATTTAATGATTCGCAGGTTCCAGGCCGATAATCCTTCAAATTTTCCGAAACTCTGCCGTTAAACGTGCTCTCACAATTGGCTGTCTCCTCCACGTTACCCAACACTTTGTAGGCGTTAATACAGTCATGTGAGTTGTGCGCATGCTTGTTTTGTTTCCTAAGGATATTACTATGGAGATTTATTGAATTATGAAACGTAAATATATATATTTTTTTGTTTTCAGAGTGTCTGTCGCGGATTAGAATATTTTTGTAATATCCTAAGCTATTGAAACTGTTACCTTTCATAAAAATGTAAACAGTCGAGTATTATTTGTTTGTTTGTTGGATTTCGCGTAATTTTACACAAGGACTATCTGCGTCAGCCGTCCCTAATTTTGAATTGACAGATTAGAGGGAAGGCAGCTAGTCAACACCATCAACTGCTACCTTTTGGGCTAATATTGTCAGACAGAATATTAGGATTTTACCATTACTCGGATCCACGACCACAAACCGCTGGGTACGATTTTTTTCTCGGTAACGAGACACGAACCATGGAACCTCTGTCCGGCACGCTAACCACAGGGGCCCACTCTCCCAACATCGAATAATATGAAATATTTTTCTTTAGAGTTATGATTATCAAAGTACAATTCTTCCGCCCGTACAAAGAAAGTCGTCAGTTTTATGTTTATTTGTTTTGAATTTCGCGCAAAGCTATCTGCGCTTTCCGTCCCTAATTTAGCAGTGTAAGACTGGAGGGAGGGAAGCTAGTCATCACCACCCACCGCCAACTTTTGGACTACTCTTTTACCAACGAATAGTGGGACTGACCATCACATTATAATGCCCCCACGGCTGAAAGGGCGAGCATGATTGGTGGGATAGGGATTCGAACCCGCGACCCGCAGGTTGCTAGTCGAGCGCCCTAACCACCTGGCCATGCAGTTTTTATAAAAGACAAGAAGTGGTTTGAGTGCTTTTAGGAAAGTTTGATATTTTTGTCTTTCTAATACACGTGATTATACATCGCATTGTTGTGATCACTAAAGTATCACGCAGAACCATTCTCACAGATATACAATGTAGATGCGATAATTACAGTATATTAAAGGAGAGCTTACATTTGCAGAGAATTTGCGTGTGAATTGAACGTTTAATCCAAACATTAGGGTTCTGGAGTAGAGCAACGTAGCTATCAAAACGTAATTCAAATATTAGCGTCATTAAAGATTTCAATTTTGTTGAAACGTCAGAACGTTTCATGGTACGGATGTTGACGACAATATTCTATTGAAAGATTCACGTATGTAGTCACACGTGTTATTCAGGAAAAACACCGCAACAAATCGTCGAAGATTATTTTTATATATACGCCAGCAGAAAGTATTGATATATGTGTGTATATATTTGAGAAATCGCCTTTCAAGTGAATTTTTATTATTAAACGTATCGTTAGAACTTATGTTCACCAACAAATCTTTCACTTTCTTGTGTATGTTCATTGGATTAAGTATACTTAATAGCCCTGTTATTGGCTGATTATAACGATACTCTGAACAGAAGTTGATGAAATCACAACTTCGTTTGCAATTGATTCATTTATGACATTTGTAATCGTATAAAATAAAAATTTTGATGAAACCACATTTATTATTTCTGTCTTCAGTTTCTACGGCGCCTCTGTTATTGAGATGTCTGGAATAAAGCATAAGTCGTCAGCCGTTTGGTTAGCGGCTGTGATAGCAGCAGTTAACTTTTGCTGTTCCTTCCCCGGCCTGTTTTTGGTTGAAAAAGTAGGAAGAAGGCCACTTACACTCTTTAGTCTAGCAGGTAAGTGATTACACAAAGTGATGTTTGTTCTTGACGTTTTAGAGTTATCTGTAGTGGGTTGATTTTTTTTAAACAGTTTTACTGAATTAATCAACATAATTTAGAATCAATAATTTGTAAACGACCGTTTTATATATATATATATTTATTTTAGAGTATTATATTCTGTTTAATGAAATAAAAGCTTTAGTGCCAAAAGCATTATTTACCCGAAAATTGGCCGAAGGCCGCCTAGAGAGGTCACCTGTTTTAACCACTTGCACCATTAAACAGGTGTGTTTTGTGTGTCAGTCAGTCACATAAGGGACATTTAACATTGCAATTTGTACTGTCATGACGTCAGTAAAGTGTGCGCATGTCATGAATCACGAGAAGAATTATGTACACAATAGGCTACAACACAGCATGACATATGAATTTGAAAAGCAAGAAATAAAAATATTTGTTACTAATAATTTTGGTTTTATTTACTCTTGAAACAGAACATTTTCGAGGACACTGCGAAAGTACATCTGGTTATAATTGTATATAAAAAGATGTGACGCATTAAATATTTAAGTTTGAAACACAAATTTGCCAAACTACGTTCAGTGTTTGAATATATTTTGGTCCATGTTTTGGCGTAACGCGCTTACTTCAGAAGCATTAAAGAAAGGTGCTTATATACGTTTATAATAATTTAAACATGACACTCTGACGTGTAAGTGCAGAAGATTAAAAACTACACGTTCTTGTAAAAGTACTTTCAGGTAGAATATTTAATTATAGTGTATAGAATTATTTTAACTTTATTATTTGCAGGAGTTACCTTTAGTCTGGGGATAATGGCTGTTGGATTTCAACTAGCTAACCTCCACTCTCCACAGATACAAATAAATGGCACCGATGGGTCTGGCACCGTATGTTCTTCATACAGGTGAGTAGCTTGAGTTTAATCCTGAAGTTTACAGAATAACACACTCAAAAGTTGTATTTATTGATAAAATAAAACAGTGTGAACTTTTTTCAACGATTTTACAAAATAATTACATATAATGGCAGTGATGAAACGATGTCACAAAAGATCTTCGTTAAAAAATATTATTTTTGTTTGATAAAAGTAGGTACAGAAAAAAGAAAAAAACAGCAATTTCGTTTCAATATAATATTTTTTTCTGACTCATATATATATCAGTACATTTTCATAACATCTTTCTGGAATATTCTATTGTTTCTATAATGTCGGTTGTATTAGACAATATTGGTAAAATTGTTTATATATATATATATAACATATTTTTATTATTTTTCAGTTATATTATTTAATTTTACCATGAAGATTATTTTGCATTATAATCTTAATATATTAGGCTCAAGGCTAACCTAAAAATTATAAGCTTGCCGAATCGCATGGGATTATGGCCGAAAATGTCTCTAACAAAGAGGGTATCCAACTGACAAATCAATTCATTCAAAACTATTATAAACAAAAATGATACAAAAACTGAGTTAGTTTTTACTTCTGTGTAGGTAGATTAATTTGATCAAAAATTAATGATAATACCTCAACCTCAATAAATATGAAGGTATTTGCTAAAACCGAACTTCCTGAAGATTTTTAAAATTCATATTGTGCCTCGACTTATTTTCGTTTTTTGTTGGCTCAGTAATAAGATAGAGTATTTATAATGGTACAATTTAAGGTCCAATCCCTACAGTTGGCTTAAACAAGAGAAACAAGAAGTTTCTGTTTAGGTGTATTTTTGACAAAATAATTAAACCCTTCCGTGATTTGCCAGAGATTACCCAGGCGCCCTACATGTTTAAAAAAATATTTGCCCGAGTTAATTCGCGCAAAGAATTTGTTGCCGTATTTTTAATTATTTGCAAGAATTTAATCGCATACTATCGTGTATTAGAATAGGCTATAAAAAATAAGAACAAAATCAAAGTTTAAATGCACAATAGTATTTTTTTTTATTTGGCCGACGGCAAACATCAAATGACTACCCGTTTCGGTAGCTTTACGCTATCATCATCAGGTGTAAAAACCTACATGAAAAGAGAGTATTTTTATAAGGAAAGGATTTAACTCATTGAAATTTCTGATCTATAAAAAAGCGAAATAAAAAAACTGCCTTTGTTTTACTTCACCTCACAAAAAAACTTGATACAAAAGGGACTAATATATAATCTTAATTCTATGCTACCAGTGCATAACACATGCTTCAAACAGAAATAATTACAAAATATACATGTTGTTAAGGGACATTTTTTCGGCTGCATTATGATTCAGAAGTATGAAAACAATTAGGTAACGACTTTTCGGTTACTTTGAAGCACGCTTTACCGATATTACAAAGGTGATGCTTTAAATTTTTATTCATGGAAATTTCATATTTTTACTTGGATATATCAAAAGATTAAAAAATAATACTAAGCCTCAAAACATTATCGGTAGCTCCATATTATAAATTTCCGAACTTTTTTCCGAACAATGAAACATTGATACATTTTTCTTGCTTTTTCTATAGTTCCTGTTCACAGTGTGTTAACAATCCTTATTGTGGCTACTGTTTTTTGGACCTGCCACCTGGACCGTCCAATGGAAGTTGTCTATTGGCTGATTTAGACAAACCCGACATTTCTGTCACGGGTCAATGCAACAGTTCATTGTTAGAAAAGTCATTGACTTGGTCTTACCAATGGTGTCCATCAGATTACTCCTGGCTGGTCCTTGTTGGCCTTGTACTTTATTTACTGTGTTTTTCTCCTGGTAAGTAGTCAGTTAAGAAATACGATGCAATATAGTTATCTCGAATTTTAATTTGTTTTATTCAATACCGTGCATGCTCTTGCCATCTATCGACAATTTATTGCATTTGATCTAGGGGAAGCTATTGAAAATTTATATACTTTACGAAAGTTACTTTTGAAATGCAATTACTTGGTGGCATTAGTTATGGAAAAAATTCGTCCTTTACGATCCAGAAAATAAAATAACTTCGTTGCTAAATATAATAGTTATAACTTGTCTAAGTTAATCCTGGGTTTAATTGTTTATTGCACAGATTTCAATGGATGATGCAATTTGTCAGTCAAATTTGTCGTTTTTTACAAACTAGTTGGTGCACCATATTCACTAATTGTCATGTGTAAAAAAAAAGATATATTCAATCATAAATTTGAATAATTTTTAAAACCTTTATATACTGTTGTTTAAATATAGTGTTAGATATCAATAGTAAAAATAAAACAAATATTAAATCATATTTTTCTTTAAAAAAGGTTGAAAACATTTGAATGAAAAAATTTTTTGTGGTCAGTTGATAGAAAGCCGTAACTTTTTTAAAACAAAAGAAAATTATTCGTCAATATCAAAAAACAAACAAAATATCATAAATAAATGATCCTCATAATATAAAAAGAAAAAAAAAGGCGAAATTGTGATTGGCCAGTTTTCTTATTGAAAGTAATGTGAAATTTTATCTTTGATTTTAATTTTTCAAATTGAAAATTTTGTTTATGAATTACTCTGCTTTTGCTAAAATAATTGAAAGTGATCACGTCTAGAATGTAAGTGAGTTTTTGTTTCTGATAAAGGAAAATTTACAAATACTGTTAATTACAATGCTTTTTAGAAAATAAAGTTTGGAGGCGGCTTGAATGGGTAGTGAAAGAACGACGTTTCGACAAGCTTGTGTCATCATCATGTTCATTATATTTTTATATTGTTTAATGCATATCAGCCACTTATATTTTCGAATTCCCATCAAGTTCTTATACACAGTTCTAGTGAAATTTTGTGATACTTAGAATTTAAAGTATATTTCAAGAAAAGAATGCTCTTACATCAGTGAAACCTATGTTTGTAAAAAGTTTCCTGTAAAAGAAAAGCGTCGAAATTAAGATTAAGTTTATTTATTTCGAGAACACCGATATGAAAAACATTTTTTTCTCTATCACTATACTTTCAAGCTAGTATAAGTTACTGTTTTACTAAGTTCTTGCTCTAAGTACTTGGAACAAAACTCAGGAAATGTATCTAACTTTTCTTGTAGAACGCAACACATGTATATAATGCATATACATATATAAAATTCGATAAGCATAAATACTGCATTATAGATATACTGAGGTGCGTGATCATGGAACTTACACGAGTTATGCAGATTGGATTCTAACAATTCTTTTCATATAAAGGGTACTGATTCGAAACTTCAGTCACCGGCGATATACACAGGAGCAAAACATGCCTGATGAAAAATAAGAGTGAAGGATAAAAATTGAATGCCACAAAACTGTGTCAAACATATAGGTGAAAGTTTCCTTTGCAAATTGGCAATTCATCGCCTTCCTTGGAATTTAATTTATACTTTCCTACGCCCCCCCCCCCTAGTGGCACAGCGGAATGTCTGCGGACTTACAACGCTAGAAACCGGACTTCGATACCCGTGGTGGGCAGAACACATGTAGCTCATTGTGTAGCTTTGTATTTAATTATAAACAAACAAAGTATTTTCGTACTGCTAACCAGATTATTTTTTAGATGACAAAATAACTTTAAAACATGCTATTTAGAATTACGTGTTGGGAATGGGGGTAGAAATATAACAAATGACACGATTATCTGAGTATTATGGATGAAGTTTCAACTAGTCATAATAAGTCCATTATTGTAGTCTATAATAAGGTAAACAACAAACGTACAGCCAGCTGTGATGATACTAATTGTAAGTTACTTCAAAAAAGTATGAGATTATCCAAGTATTGTCTATGCGGTGGATTTAACAGTGTCCTGTGATGTATATCCACATTGGAAGAAGCCACACAAATGAATGTACCAAGTCAATTTAGTTTCACATGTGTGAGTGGCGAATATTTATTTATCACTGTAAGGCACACTGTAATAAATCGTGTGAAATATCGACAAAATGGGTAAAAATAATTGATGCCCTTTTCAACTTACTGTGCCAAACGTTAGTAAAATAGTAAATATCGTTAAGAGAGTTGTGTTAACACAAGGGCGACCAAATCTGCTATCTTATATATATATATATATATATATAT
>NW_013665712.1:1032478-1033244 GCF_000517525.1 Limulus polyphemus
TTGTGTTAACACAAGGGCGACCAAATCTGCTATCTTATATATATATAGAAATTAAATCTGGGTATTTTTCAAATATATTAAATATTTTTTAAAATGAAAATATAATCTTTAACTGACGTTGAAATTTTCAACATGAACAGCACCTTACGTGACACATGAGCTAAATGACCAGCTCAGAGAATCTAAGTTTCTGGTTTAGCCATCCCTAATTCATAATTGCTTACAAGAGAGAAAGTTTGTGTGTGCAATTTTCAAGTAGAAACTAATTTCCCAATAGATATTAGATTGTTAAATCCGTTAATAAAAACAGATTTTTTCAGCGAGTAAGGAGAGTAATTCTGACAACGTAATTGAGTTTTCTTCTGTATGTGTGAAATAATTAGACAGGACAAGTTTAACAAAACGCATTCTTTATTATGGAACAAACATAATTTTACTCACACGAAAAGACAGTCGCTTCTACCGAACTGTGATTAGTTCCACAGCTCTCTTTCTCTCAGCTGAACTAAAAACGATGACTTGAGTAGGTCTTTACTGGCCGATCTCCAGGTAAAAACTGGGCTAAGAAAATACGCCCGAATTCAACAGGTCAATTCAATTTCCTTTTCCAGTCGAAGACTTCATCTCGCAACCTTTGTTCTCTCACAGCATTGGTCAACTGTAACATTCGGACAACGTCACGTCATCCGGCAAAGAACACTACAGTCACTTAATTATAGTATTTTGGCACTTGTGTATAAAGTTAAAATCATAAATAATATTCAAC
>NW_013665712.1:1033742-1044666 GCF_000517525.1 Limulus polyphemus
GTTGTAACGTTGAAACGTCGAAACATGTAGACTCGTCAACTTTTTGAAGGCCATAAATAGGCCTAAATAAAATGTTTTTAACTGTGTACCAGTTTAACATTGAATATTACTTATGATTTTAACTACACTCACTATTCTTTTCAACTTGGATACTATATGACAGTGTCCTATCTGGCAGAAAAGATTCTACAGAAAACAAGAAAACAAAACAACTAGAATAAGGCAACCTCAACAACTTTTGGACCTCGTGTTGATGCTAAAATTGCATATAACCTAGATAATGTAAAGTTAAAAAAATCCTATGTAACTAAATCAGTTAGAAGACATACGATATTCCTGCATATCGCAAAGAAGACGAGTCAGCAGCACAAGCTGCCTAAACGACTGCCATTTTTATACCGTACTTAAAGCTGAACGTACAGAGCATGTTCATTGGCATTTCGCTGACACAAATCTTGGAGCTTCCGATACACAGCCCAGCACGCTAGCCATTAGATTATGCACGGCCCTATCAATCTCTTTCTTTTTTTGTGTTACTTTTTATATGATTCTTTGATCATAAGCATAGGCGTAGGGGCTTGATTTTGACCGGAGGGGAGGGCAAGCAAGTTTTGCCCGAAAATATTAAATCGACTTTAAAATAATATACTATAAAGTTTAAAGTCGCTTTATAAAAATGGTTCCAATGACTTCCATACGGCGCTAAAGGGTTAAAAAGGTGCAAGTGAAAATGTCACGTGTGGTAATATATTTTCTGAAAAGGTATAATCAGTTTGCAAATATAAAAGTTATAAATAGGTATGGAGCTTTTGTCCAAATATTTCGAGTGATTTTTGCCCGAAAAACTATTTGGGCCAGAATTTGGGGAGGGCAATTGCCTCCTTAATCTCCCACTACGTCTATGATCATAAGTATTTTCTGGGTTTGACGTACTAGGTAGGCAGACTCAAGTGCGTAAAGATAATAGCAACGAAAACCGTATGATCAGTTGAGTCCAAGATAAGTTTAAACATCTCATCCTTATAGATCAAAATTCACAGTTGCTGCATTATCTTAGAGATCGGTAAAAGTACGGTTTACGCCTAATGCGCATTTACTAGTTTAAACATTATGCTACTTTATACGTGCTTTTCGTTTTGAATATCTAGATTCTTATTTCTGTAAGTTTGATTTACACTGTCATAACTCATTAATGGCACACTAAACCATGTATTAAATATTTTCCAGGTATGGGTTCTATGCCCTGGACAGTGAACTCGGAGATTTACCCATTTTGGGCCAGAAGCACTTGTTGTGCCACTACAGCGTCCGTGAACTGGCTAAGCAATATTGTGGTTTTTATGTCGTTCCTAAGCTTTGCTGAAATCTTGAATAAGTATGGTAAGCCACTATTGGTAACAGATATAATATTACGTGTGAATTACATTATTTTTTTGCTATTATCAGATGTTGCTTGTTAAAATCTTGGACTTAATTAGGTTTAGTTTGATTTGAAATAGTATGTTTGCAATTATAGTTATCCTTTTGTAAATGCCCCTCGGTGGCTTTGCAGTATATCTCACAGCTTACAATGATAAAATTCGTATTTCGATACCCGCGATGGGCAGAGCACAGAAAGCCCATTGTGTAGCATTATCATTAATTGCAAATTATTAAAAAGTTTCGCCGTTCACGGAAAGGATTGTCACCTCCGACACCGAAGGTGGACGAAGGGTTATGTTTTCATACCAGTGTATGTGTGTGTTTGTCAGCAAGATTTCTCGAAAACGGCTCAATGGATTTGGACGAAAGTTGGTATATATTTGAACTACGACCCAACTTAGAAGTGATTAGTTTTTGGAGGGTCAAGGTCACAGCAAAGTCATGAAAATCCAAAAATTCCCTATCTGTTAATATGGGGGAACGATTTTTCACACTATTTTTACTCTATAACTCAGTCAAGAATGGTCGGATTTTGATAAAACTGGGTAGACTTATGTAGAATGTTATTTATCATTATCCTGCCGAAAATGGTCCATGTCCGTTTATAAAGACGGACATACGGACACATTTTCGTATTTTTTGAAAGCGGAATATGGTCAACACTCTACTGAATGACCCTCTAATTTTACATGATTTCCGAGCAGATCGGATAAAACTTTTATTGCTAAGTCTAAACCTAGAAAGAAATTCCAGTTTCATAACTTAAACGAACGATACAAATTATATTTAGATTCTTCAGACGTCTGATTTCTTTCTCCACATGGTTTTGTGAAGTCTGTTTTAGAAAATAAATTTCGAAAACTTTTAGACAAATATATTAAATGTTTTGTGAAGTCTATATTTAAAAACAATAGTTTCGAAAAATTTTAGTAGTGTATAAAAGAGTTTGTGAAGTTAATATTTTAAACAATCAGTTTCGAAAAATATAGAAATGTATGAAAGACTTTGTCGTCATTTTCTCTCTTTATGCTTATTTACTTTAATATCACGTATAATTTTTTTATCTTTCTAATTTCTCATTACATTACTAAGATACAAGTTCTAAGATATATTTACTAAATTACTTAGGAATATTCTGGCTCTACATGAGTGTCGCTGTTCTGGCTTGGATCTACTTTTTTCTCATGCTGCCAGAAACCAGAGCAAAACAGCTTGAAGAAGTGGAGGGTTTGTTTGCTCATCCCTGGTGGCAGGATGCGACAACAGCCGACGAAAAGAAAACAGTGCAGTACGTACATATTCGAGGCATTAACCAAGCAACCAATGTAGATGACCCGGACTCTGGAGAAGAAAGCTGACGCTCTTCTTACCTTCACACCTTCGTTAACGAGGTCTTAACCTGGAAAAACGAGAGAAAAATTATGTTCCATTACTGCTAATTGGCCCCTTAGAGACCAACAGCGAACCCTGTAAATCGTTTGAGTTTTTCCGTATTATTTGTCGTATACAGTTTGTGGTCTTCTGCTTTTTAACATTAAGCTGTGAGGTTATCTACAAGTTTCTGGCAACTAACACTTTAAGCTAAGTAACTACAATGAAGTTGCTTTGTTTAGTGTTTCTTATTCTTGAAAATTCCTAAATTCTTAAGGTTGAGTAAAAGGCTTCAGAAACTATTCACTTTCAAAACAATAGGGCAGCACCATATCATAATGCGAGTTCAAGAGGAAAAAGGCGATATTTTGATTTCAACTATTTCCCAGCCCGAGCACTTAAATTAATATAAACACGTTCAGAAAAATGCACAAAATATAAATTAAGCGACATTCAATAAGCGGTTGATTTGTTTACTGTTATACCTAAAGACTGGTGACTTTTAAGACCTTTCTTTTAGTTGAAACACAACAAAAAGAGACATGAATAATGATGAGCATTTTTTAGAAATTTTTAAAACACACTTTAGATATTTTGGCAATCACTGAACTTAAATAACTTATAAATTTATATGAACACACACAAAAAAACTTTAAATGTATCAATTAATAAACAGTAAATATTTCATATGTTTCACGAAACGTTGTATTTAGTCGTTGGGAATCTGAGTAGAGACGTTTCATGTAATAAAGCAAAACCTAAACCATCGCAGACTGTAAGAACAAAAGCAAGTGATTGGAAATTTTTATTGTTGAATTATTGTTATTTTCCTTGGTGTTGAAAAATAAATGCTGTACCATCAATGACGTAAAAATGGAAATTTTCTACAAATAAATTAACTGACAAACAAAACAAAACTTACACAAAAGTATAAATTTTAGAACAAATCTAGTACATTTTAGGCTAAAGTAACTAATACAATATATTTCGTTATCTCGGGAGACAAATTTTATTGCCCATTTAAAACTAGAATAATATTCAAATAACTTTTATTTATTTTTTACTTTATGAAACGAATTCTGTTCTAAGGGTAATGTTCAAATAAATACCAATTACGAAGAACAATTCTCATTTTTAAACGATTCCATAAGGTTTGTTTAACCATATGAAAATGTTTTTTCACGAAAGAACGTACAAATATCGTTCCATGTATCAGGGCCGGGCGTGATTAACTAGTTAGCGTACCTGGTCTATGAATCCAAGTATTCACAGTATGACACGGTCTGACCACTAAGTCACGCCCAGACCGCGAAATTTTGAAACGAACAAGTAGAGAAACAATTAATGCACAACTGATGGTTCAGCGACGAAAATGTGTTTGAAATTATAGATACAAGTTGAAAACTAGTGTTATAAACTTGTGTGTAAAATACCTTGAAACGAATTTTAATACGCCTGCTTAGGCCTTTCACTATAGGCCAAAGGGTCTAAAACTTTTACTCAAGCGAAGGGGAATCACGAGTGGGAAAATGATTTAACTGATTTATGAAAGTGTTTTAATCTGCAGTGGCGGATCCAGAGGGGGGAGGGGAGGGCAACAACAGGGCGCGAAGGGACTCGCCAGCGAGCGCTTATGGGGGGGGGGGAGGATCCGGTGGTTATACTGGCTTTACTAGCCTTTACTCCTCTCTGTTCAGCATACATTTGCATACGGCTGAAGGAATTCGGTTACAAAATGAATGCAGACCAAAGATGGGCATGATGAGTCTGTAAATACATAAAATGGATATTTGCACATAATTTTTTTATTGTCGCAAAAAATGGAGGCCAGGCCCCCTGCCCCTCCTGGATCTTATATCTGTCAGCTAACAGTATGCAACGTTAGTATCGATGATTGATGTGAGATATGTTTGAATACTAAATGGCTAATCAAAGCAATAATCGAAGCTCAGGTCAACGATAGAACGAAAAGTCGAATTATTTTTAATTTCTTGCTTTTGTGAGTTACAGTTTTCCAGATAAATGAAAATATGGCTAAAGGTTTAAGCTTTTCAATTAGTAAACCCTCGTGCTACTATCGCTAACATTCGATGTATAGTAGAAGTCTGAGCTTATCCGTTAGCAAACCCTTGTGTTACTATTGTTAAAACTTGAGGTATGGCATTCCTATAATGTTAACACTATAATACCATAGTATTATGTATGCGTTTAAAAGCTGTCGAAATGATATATTATTTTTTCCAATTTATATAATACATGTTTCTTCTTGATGATTGTTTGTTTGTAAGAATCCATCGTAAGCGTGCTGTATGAACATGAATGTATATACGTATTTGTATGTATTAGTGTATTCAAACAGCCATATATTAAATTATTTTGTATGGTGTTATCAAATAATATGTATGGTTTCATCAGTACTTTTCTCTTAAATCTAATAACGTAATTAGTTGTGTGGGATTTTTGTTCCCCAATATGGAAATACAATTCAAAGGAATTATAATGCAGCTCATATTCAGATCATAGATGTTAAGTAATCGCTAATTAACGATTATTTGCTGTTGTTGTTTTTTATTACGCTAAAGCGTTTACTTTACTTATCAGTGGAAAGTATTATATTAGATTTGATAATTGCCAATGATAATAAAATATTAATTGCTTGAAACTGCAGTTTAAAAGTTGTAACATTATGGTATAAAACGAATTATATTTGCTCTTATGCATTAATTTTTTTGAAGTACTTACTGGATTTTTACATTATTATTAACAAATCTAAAGAAACATGTCGCTGGTTCCGCGTGCTACGAACGAATGTTACGGCCACATGGAAAACGAAAGCAATAAAAATAAAATAAATTTCAAAGTCAAGATAGTTTGAAATTAACTTCTTTTCATATATTATAATGGTGAAAAACAGGACCTTCAACTAAACGTTTAAAAACAAATTATTTAATTTCGTTACTAGCTTTTTTAGAGCAACGCTATAAAATGGGCTATTTGCGCTCTGTCTACTGCAGGGAATCGGACACCTGGTTTTAGTGTTGTAAGTTCGTAAACTTACTACTGATCCACCGGGGGTACAATTATTCAACGACAAATCCAATTTAATGTGTAAGTACCAGTAAATCCATAAAAATTTAATCCAGTTAGTAAATTTTAAAGCGTTTAAACCCGATTTTTAAGACATTAATCTGAGCGGTATGTCTGAGAACTACACGATGTACTGGGCCCACCTCGAGTAGTTAATAAACCTTATTTTTAGCATCATAAGCCATCAAAACTGCTGCTGAGTCAACGTCCTAAATTGGGGATGACGGACGTAATTTTACATGTTGTTATATATGTGAATTGTGTGTTACTGATCTCGGCTGATATCGTTACAGTTTGAGCTGTTAAAATTTCGTTCTACTTGTTATTGTATTTTGGCTCAGTTACTTTAATATTTAATACATGAATATCTTTTTAAATATATCAGTTATGCAGAAATGTGTGGCTAAAAGTATGGCATATGTTTGCTTTTCTTCTAAACCTTTTCTTATATTCTTGAGCACTCTGAATATTAAGTAAATAAAGGATGATTTAATGTAAAAAAAACAATCATGGGAGTGGGATTAGTTTAACTTTTGGTTCGCAGATATGTTTATTATTTAAGGAAATACGCCGTTTTTTTAAGAAATAAAGAAAAATTAAGATACTGACTAAATAATGTAGTATTGAAAAAAAAACAAAAGTAAAATAGGCCTAATACTTATGCTTAATATACATATGTTTCAATTTCAAGTGAAAAATTGGAATACATTTAATTAAAATAATCATGTGGCTTATGGTTCTATATAGTTTTCACCATTATTCTTTAAAACTACTTGACAATTTTTCTTTCTTTAAAACTTAAAAAATATATTAACTGATGCTTGTAGAGTTTAAAGATAGTTTAACGAATAAATACTTTAATAAAGAGTATTTTAAAATCATTTAAATGATTTTCGTTGCGTCAAAAACCAAATAATTTTAACGATAATTTAATTATTCGTGTGATTACTAATTTTACCGGTATTACAATCTACATGAACTGATGAAGCATTTTCTCTCACTTATTGGCCTCCAGTGTGTCAGCGGTGAGTTTACGGACTTACAACGCTAAAATCCGAAACCTTATTTCCCTTGGTAGACACCACGCAGGTAGCTGAATGTGTAGCTTCACGCTAAAACAAGCAAATACATTTATAGGATATAACAACAACATCCCCCTGTATTCAAAATTATGTAAAGGCGATTTTAATATTTACGTCATAAAACTTTATGCACATCTGATTTTACGGATTAAAGAAAACCTTGTTCAGATAATGATATAACAAAGTATCAAGTTTGATCATGCATAAATGGTTCTCTGTAAGCGATATGAATGTTTTGTCGTGTATTATACGTTTTGGATTTTCAAATATTATAATTCGTATAATTATTGTAAGTGTTGCACATAGGAACAATAACTTAACTAGTATTAGAAAACAGAAACCAATCATGCATACATGACTTCCAACTTCATTTTATTCATTAACAAAAAAGTTTTAGTTATTCAATAACTCATTTAATTTACAACGCTAAAGGAATTGCAATTTTTCATATAAATGAATTATTAATGAAACCGTGCAGTATATATATTATCTTTAGTGTTTAGATTTGATGAACTCTTAAAATGTATTCCTTCCTGGTGATTGAAATTTGCCCAAAGTCCTATAATTATAAATGAAATAATGATAATAAGTAAAAAGTATGAAATGGAACGTAAGTTCAGTAAATATAGTTAAATACGCAATTCTTGTGTACTTTGGAACATACGAACTGTTGCATGCTTCTGTGGGTGATTTGCTACCTGTTTTCTAAAGTTACCAAGTTTAATTAGGTAATGTTATTCCTATTGTTAAGTTTAGAAAAACGTGTCTCGTACAGGGACCTTGAAATATATAAATACATTAGAAGAGGTAAAAATAAGCGTTAGGATACAGATAAAATTTTGGGTTTAATTATATATTATTTAGCAAAATATTACTATGATGGCTATATTCACTTGCACTATATATATATATATATGTTAACCTATCTTTTATTAATATTAATAATAGAAGCGTGTTTTTAGAAACCAGAATTTAATGCAATAATAACAAGCTGCAAGAATGTTAACCTATCTTTTATTAATATTAATAATAGAAGCGTGTTTTTATAAACCAGAATTTAATGCAATAATAACAAGCTGCAAGAATGTTAGCCTATCTTTTATTAATATTAATAATAGAAGCGTGTTTATAAACCAGAATTTAATGCAATAATAACAAGCTGCAAAAAACTTTTCAAATCTACATATATTTACTTTACTTTCTACATACCAACATGTAATTGTAGGTTTGCTTTTTGTCAGCTAAAGTGATTAAATATGGGGCTGTTAATGTATAATGCCAGATACTACCTTGTGCATTCTCAAACTGCCAGAATAATTGAGCAATAATACTAGAAATAAAAAATAACTCTCTAGGCCGTCTCTAACTGAATTTGTGAAACTTTTGTTTTGTACGAGTTATAGTTAAGTTTATCTTTGCTGACGATAGCTGAGAACCGTCTATTTGTTTATTTCTGAGTCTGTACAATTACAAAATAACGGATAATAAGGGAAAAGTAGGCAATATTTAATGTTATTCATATTATCTATAAAGAAATAGATAACTTGTATGATTTAAAACTTTACTTCTAAATCATATTGCCCATTCTAGCTCCCAATTCATTGTAATTATAACACTTAGAAACAATTTTCGATCAGGGGTCATTGTTGTAGTGTTTGATTCGTTTCTCTGGTTACGTGAGTAGAAGAACATCAGATGTGAGTGATACACTCCAATCTGTATTATACTACTATGTTTAATTTTGGATGTCACCAGATTAATGTTGAATAGCTCTAATCAGTTTAATGTTTACTTTAAGACATTCAATATGTATATGTCAGTGTTATCATAATTAATTCATCTTAATAGTTTTATCTGAGTTGTTTAAAATTCTTGAAATAATTTGTTAAGATTGTGAAAGTGGTGCATATTTGTGTCAATATGTAGATCAATGTGACATAAATTATTAATATGTATCCAAGCACTTGTACCTATATACACATGAAATAAAGGATTACTGTAAGTGTACAAAATCTTGCCTAATAGCTGCCAGTTCATTTGTTCATGTGATAATAATAAATGGCTAAAATTGAATCATTCCAAGAAACGAAAACAATAAAAGGACTCTTGTCTAAATAGAAATGCCGTATAGCCGACTCATGCAATGTGATTGGTGTAAACGTTTTTCAACTTTTTTGTGTCTAAATAGAAATGCTTTATAGCCGACTCCTGCAATGTGATTGGTGCTTTATAGCTGACTAATATAATGTGATTGATGTAAACGTTTTTCAACTTTTCTTGTCTAAATAGAAATGTTTTATAGCCGACTCATGCAATGTGATTGATGTAAACGTTTTTAAACTTTTTTTGTCTAAATAGAAATGTTTTATAGCCGACTCATGCAATGTGATTGGTGTAAAGGTTTTTCAACTTTTTGTGCATGAAAAACATATTGTATGCTTGTTGAGATTTGAAAGTAAATTCTTATCCCTGAGATGTTTCGAACTAATCAGAAATCTGATATTATAACTCACCCAGAGCTTAAAGTGTGAAGAGTATTTTGTGGAATCGAACCCGACTCGCCTGCTCCGAAATGCAGAGTCCTACCACAGGGCCTACTTGCGATCCATTTTCATACTTGCTAAACCAATGAATAATGTTACTCTCTATATTATTGATACCAAGTTTTGGGTTCACCTTTAAAATATTTTGATTACCAAATCATGAATAATGTTTCGCAACAATATTGGTGGCACATTTTATTTTTGGTATATCAATGATATTTTCTTCTTTTTTTTGGGGGGGCACCAAATATTGTCTTTCTGAGCTATGTCAGTATCACGTTTCTGAGACATCAGTGACATTCCCTTAAATATTACCAAATCAAGGCTACTAGACAATTTCGGTAGCCATTTTGTTTGTTCCAATAATTTTTTTTTTAGTTATCAAATCAATGTATATTATTTCTCTCAAGAATAGTGGTATCATGCTTTTGGCGTGTCAAATACTTTGTTTTTTAGTTTCCAAATCAATAATTACCGTTTCTCTCAACAATATTGTTATCAAACTTTTTTATACAACAGTAACATTTTCTAAGGTAGAACCAAATTAAGAATACTCAACAACATTGGTAGCAAACGTTTGGTATACCAACATCTTTTTAGTTATCAATTCAGCGAATATGATTTCCCTCAACAGTAATTGATTATTAGGCCTAACATTTATGATAAAAATCACGGTAACCGTAGAAACTTTTTCTTTCTTTCTCGCATTCTTTTTAATTTATCAATCGCGGATTCAAAATCAGAGGCGGGTAAAAGTAACATTTGAAATTTATCTTCTGTCTCTCAAATGTCACTGCCCAAGTGGCCTTTCATTCAACACTAGAATTCACCACTAGGGATGGATGATGAGAGAAAAAAATTCTCCAAAACGCTATTCATATATGTTGTATAACACTTTAAGGTCACGATTTAAATGCCAACAGCTGGCGAAACATTAGAGGTCAACATATTGAACATTTGTAATAAAATTACGTTAACTGCAGATTTTTTTAAAAATTTAATAAGAGTATCGTGTTTTTGGCGTGACGAAAACATTTCTTTTTCTTACCAAATCAATGATTACTTTTTCTTTCAACAATATCGGTACCGAGTTTTGGGTGCACTAGTGACATTCTATTAATTAGTATATTATGAATCTATTTCTCTCAAC
Source organism: Limulus polyphemus (assembly GCF_000517525.1). NCBI lineage: Eukaryota > Metazoa > Arthropoda > Merostomata > Xiphosura > Limulidae > Limulus > Limulus polyphemus. The sequence continues at coordinate 1,044,398 of NW_013665712.1, forward strand.
AATATAAGAATTGTATTTTTGGTATATCAATGAAATATTTTTTTCAATTATTAGATTTAGTAATTACTAGCTGTGTACCCGTCCTTCGTACGGGTTGTGTGTATAAATAATACATTAATTTAACAATTAACAAACAAATTACATGTACATTATTTACATTACATTTTACATTTTTTTATTGTACATTATTATAAAAATTAAATATAAGTTAACAAAAGATACTGTGGACCATGTGTTAACTGCATCACTTAGAAAAAAACGGAAAATGT
>NW_013665712.1:1045541-1046934 GCF_000517525.1 Limulus polyphemus
AGTTGGGCCCGTTGGATCACCAACTATTCAGAGGTTATGAAGAATTCACGCTAATTTCAATATTTAACGAAACTTGTTTTATTCTGTTTCTATTCTCATTTCATTACAAATATGGTGCTATTGTGCGCCGTTTTTGCTGTATTTAATTACAGACAATCTCAGAGTTTTAGTTATGTTATGTTAAACTTATATTAAATTTTTCTTCATTATCCATTCAAGCCGTCTCCAAGTATTATTAGTCTCAAAGTGGGTTCCTCGTTATCGAAGATAGATGAACCGATATGTAGCGCCGTCTAGTGTACCTAAATTCATCTAGACATTTTCATAAACGTGACCTGAAAAACGGCGCTAACTCGATAACCCGTGGCCCGATTTTAACGAAACTTGTTTTATTCTGTTTCTATTCTCATTTCATTACAGAGTTTTAGTAGTATATAGATTGTTTCCTTCGATGATATTGTTACCAAGGTTTGATATATATGAATGAAATTCTCAGGTACTATCAAGTCATGTATAATCAATAACATCAGTAGGAAATTTTCGGTGTATCAACAATATGTTAGTTGCCAAGTCAGAGAATATTATTTCTCTTAACAAAAGCAGAATCAACTTTTTGTGTAACAGTGACAGTTTTTACTGTTTTTTCAAAATTAGTGATTATACCGTTCCTTTTAACAGTATCGGTACTACGTTTTTGGTGCATCAGTGACATTTTTTTAGCAAATAATGAATATATGTTTTTTAAATAATATCAATATCAATTTTTAATATATCAATGGCATTTTAGTTTTGGTTACCAAATCACTGAACAACATCGGGTAAATAAATTGGTCATTCAGAATCTATTCTGTCGCAATAATTGTATCAAACATTAATTAACGGTGTATTTCTCAGCAATATCCGAGTCGGATTACTAGTGGTATTAGTGATTTTCTTTTACTTTTAGTCAAACACGTCGGAAGGTGCAAAACATTGCCAAGCTTGCATTTTCAATATCTATCTTAATAAGTCAGGGAGAAAATATTCAAGTTTACTTTAGAAATACAAAACAACAACATGCAACTTGACTCTAGGAAAAAAATATTCCCAATGTTTCATCTATAGCTTTATCAAAGAAGCAAGCACTTGTGTGTACGAGGTTAGAACTGAACCATTGAACTAAAACATGTAGGTTAAAGTGTTTTATTGAAAAAGCCTTATAGGCGAAACGTAAATTATATTTGCATTTTTCTTCAAAAAATCCCAATCAACAACAAAATCTTTCAATGTCTCTGGTGGAGTTTCAATCATCATTTGTACCTTTGGTCTACTTTATTAATCTTAGGGGGCCCGGCATGGCCAGGTGGTTAAGGCACTCGACTCGCAATCTGAGGGTCGCGGGTTCGAATCCCCG
>NW_013665712.1:1047922-1054778 GCF_000517525.1 Limulus polyphemus
CAAACAAACAAACAAACAATTATTAATCTTAGGAGCTGATGTCCACGTAAGTGGAGAATCTGGGAAAAGTCTGCCAAGATGTGTGATCTAAGACTTCTCAGAATCTTGTTTCAACGGAAAATGCGATGTCACTGTCAGACAGTACTGCGTAATCACTGACATCAGATTAACTTGGACTGATGACGAAGGAAGAACTACCAAGAACAGTACAGGATCTGGTACTCTGTTCTTAAAGAGTTTATCTAACACTCAATAACAGCAAAGACAATTAATTTCACTGCAAGTCTGGTTTAAGGTATTAAAATAGTCGCTAGAAAAGATCTCGATACTCTCTCTCTCTCAGTTGAGATAAGAAATGTATTCGTGTTAATAGCGTAGATCAGTGGTTCTCAAACGCTTTTAGTTTGGGGCTCCCCAACCTATAACTTTAACATGGTGATTGAAATACAGTGTCGTAGTATAAAACAATAACAGTTCCTTTCGACATACTGTATCATTTAATTAATTCAACATCATTTTTATCGGCTTATTTTGTATTTAGAATTGAAGGATATTGTAGTATGCTACATTTGTGTACACACACAGTACTGTAGCTTCGTATCCCACTTCTTTGGATTTAGGTCATATGGCACATTCTACAATTACTAAACATTTTGTCTAATTACTCAACACGTCACAATAAATTTGATGATTTTTCAGTGTTTCAAAATCGAGTCAATCAACGTGCCTGGAATAATGCTTAGGACACTTTATTCAGTGTGTGTGTGTTTTAGATTTCTACATACAAACTTTATCAAAGCGTTTGTGCAAAGTGAAGTCTCTTTAATTACTATATTTTGTTTATCCTTATAAGCACTAATGAATGTACATTTATTATTTGCTGCTGTATTTATGCTGTAAATTTGTTTCCACCTTAAAAAGAGAAAAATTATACAAGATATTTTAATGTTTTTGGGTTCAATATCAGTCACAAGCACAATTTACTGGAAATCTACGATATTCTTATCTGTGGGTCCGAAGATGGCTAATGAGGCTGATAGACTCTGTTGTAGCTTGTGCGTGTGTTTCCAAGTGGAATAGGTAGTTTTAGGTTGTCCACGACACGCTGTTTCTGCTGTTCCCTGTTGGTTTAAAAGTGTTGTGATCAGTGGGATCTTCACTCTAAAAGTCACCGACTGCATAAAGACTCTACAGAGACAAAAATATGAATATCTGGAAGTGATGACATTTTGGGCTAAAGTCCTGACGACCCCAATCAACAAAATAACATGCATCAATTATGAAGAATGTTAGGATACCTTTCAATGTATCTGAAAAACAATAGGCTTGTAGGTTGCATCATTATAAGCACACTGTAATACTGTTGGTAAATTAAAAAATATATAAATAATGTAACTTGTATTAATCTATTGTCCTTGTCATTGAATATGCCATTTCGTTTGATCATCACGTGATAGCAACTTACACATGTCACGATGCTGTTCCCTAATTTGCTGATTAATAGACTATAAAGTCGGATGAATGTAGCAACGTGTATGCCAGCTTAATTTTTCATTGTTTGGTAGGGAGGTGAAAATTGATTGAAAGAAGGTTGGGTTGTCCACTTACCAAACTTTCTCCACGACCCAAGTAAACTTTCGGCGGCCCTGACCACATCATTTCACATAGTCTTTTTTTTTAATCTTGTTATTGGGTGACTTCAGCTTTAGAAAATTCACTTGTACACTTGAAAATGTAATCGGTGAATTGTTACTTATGACATTAGGCTTTATCTTGCACATACAAAACTAAATATAAAAATAAAACATTGTTACATTGCTATATTGTGCTGTTCAACCGTTAGAGTGGACGTACTAATGTGTATTAACGTCATCTAACGATAACTGTGGGTAGGACGAAGATAGAGAAATTTAAACTACCAAAGAAGGCATTTGAGGAGGCATATGTTGATAAAACTGTCAGACTGTGACCAAATGTAGCACCTACAATTTTCAATTTTCCTGGACATTTTAAGAAGATAACTACCTAACTACGTGTTTTTTAAAGAACAGTTAAGTTACATAGACCACATACCCAGACTCAGTTATTATAGAAATAATCTCAATATTCTGTTTTGAACATGTGATATTATCATTATGACGCTTCCCAGTGACACAGCGGTATGTCTGCGGACTTACAACGCTAGAAACCGGGTTTCGATACCCGTGTTGGGCAGAGCACAGATAGCCCATTGTGTAGCTTTTTGCTCAACTTCAAACAACCAACCAATCATTATGACTACACGAATCCCGAGTAATTGTAAAGTATGCTAGATATTCTTTTTTTTTCTATCAAATCTGAATAATTATAATTTGTGCAGTTTTTATTCAAATTAAACCACGTCACGTAGAAAAAATTATTAAAGTGTTCATGTTTTATTTATATAATGCAATGCAATTGCATTTCATATAACTCTGATTTGAGAAAGATGGCAGTTAGATCAAGTCATCATGAGACTCCACGATCGACTCAAGACAAGAAAGATTTTGTTGAAGTTGGTAAGGAATACCCTTGACCCATATGGAATCACCGTTGATGAGTCTGATGAAGAGAAAGTGAGGTAGCAGCATTTAGAAGACCTCAATAACAAACTGCAAGAAAAGGAGGGAACAAGCTCAAGCCAGCTCACATGGCGTGGAAGTTCCAAAAGATGAAAGTTATTCTTGCTGCTCAGACACTGACTTCACATTTTGATGATGGAATTTGCTTCTGTTGGCAGGAATTACAACTGAAGATGAAGGTTTGCTGATAGTGAACCTATCTGTAGGTTTATTGAACTTTTTGATAAGCTATTTGACCTACTAAACTGTAGGAACCCTCTGATTCACAGCTACAAGGTACCCATGAAGCCTCCAAATTACAGCTTTATTATGCTGTTTTTGATGAACTTTAATGGCATGTAGCAACACTGAAGAATCGAAGTGGAAAGTTGATGATCACTACAAAACACAAGATAGCCTTCACTGGTTTTATGGAGACCATCAGAACCATTAAGGTCCTCTATGAATAATATGTGAAGTCAGATGCATCACAACTGTTTTACTTGTTGATCTACAAGTTAAACTAGGATCATCTTTAACTACTTTTTTACTGCTTTTACGTTATCAATGGTTTTAACAATAACTCAACCGTATGATAATTCATCGCATCATACAAGAGGATGATGGTGAGGCAAAATAAGAAAGGAAATGGCGGAAACTTTATCCTGCTGGATATGACAAAGATCCTACAAGCAGCACAAACAATTAAATCATTGAGAGATACAGTACCAGACAAGTCTTAATGTTTCTAGGTGTTAAACACATAGCTGTCTGCTGACGAATCAGATGATAAATTTGATGATGTCCAGAGCATTCCTGCAGTATCCTCTACAGGCAAACTTCTATGAGCTAAATTGCCAGACTTGTGGTTCATATGGTCAACAAGAGGATCCACTGTTTTGAGTGCCAAGCAGCGCTGATAGCAGCTGGGTGATAGGCCTAATTACACTTGTAAAGTCCTCGCAAAATCTCATCAAGACTTGTGAAGCGATAAAAAGATGTTGCCAACATCTGTTGATTTTGACATATCCAGGTCTGTCCCCGGAATCCCATCTTTCATAACGAACCCAGTCCTAGCGGAGATGCATACACCACCTTCGATGACTTACTTCAACACTAGTTTGATTGAGATCCCAATAACAGCCATGTCTTTGCCTTGATAAAGTGCATATCTTTGTGGTTCTTCAAGGTCAGTCTTCATAACATGGAGAGGTCATTCACAAAGACGGGCACTGATAAGCTGATCAGAAGGAAACTTGGCAAGTTTATTCTTTTTATACATCAGTAGAATTTTATTAGTAATTACGTTTAATTTTTTAATCATAGTTTGGATATCTATACAAAATATTACTTATACAGGTCTTTATACCAAACTATTATGTGAGAGCCGTGTTATTGTAAAATGTGTTAGTGTAAAATGAAGTTGTTTCTGGTTAGTTCAGAGAATTCATTTATAATTTCAATAGACGTTTTTATTTATCAGCATATTGTTACACCAATCGCAGAAATATTCAGTTTGTCATCAGAAGAAATTTTGTATATTTTTATAATTATTGACGGATTTATTATTTTTAACACCAAACCTTTACCGTAATAGTTAATACAGTAGTAGGGTATAGAAATACCAAAATTAGGGTGGTTGATAGATTCTGTAACAACTATGCTGTTTAATGATTGTTAATTTTACTTTTTATGAATAAGTAAAATAAAAATAAAAATGTTATTCATAAATGTTAATTACATTTGCATAAAGGTTATTGTGCATAATATCGTGTTAATAAATTTAAACATAATTAGTTAGTTAATCCGATCTTCTTTCATGTGTTGTTTTTGTTCTGAATTTGTCTACATGAATAATTCCTTTATTCAGCATCAACAGAATTGGTAAACTAAAGAATAAATAGTTCCTTTCTTCTTTTAAGAATGTGGGTATTTCTTCTGCATTTCTATAAAAAAATTAAAAGAAATTTCTTTATTGTTTTCTTTGGCATGTCGTTTTTTTTCTCTGTATTTCTGATATACTTTTTTGTTTGAATTTATGCACAAAGCTACACAATGGGCTATCTGTGCTCTGCCCACCACGGGTATCGAAATCCGGTTTCTAGCGTTGTAAGTCCACAGACATACCGCTGTGCCACTTGAGGGCGTTTCTGATATACAGTAAGTATCTAATATACTCTGTAATATAATCTAACGGGAGCATTTTGAAAATCCAAATTACACTCTTGTTTGTTAACTGAATTACATGGAATAATGCCGGATCTTCATTCGGTAAGTGCTTATAAAACTATACTTTATATGTGATAAGCAGTCAATAAAATTACGAAGTATAATCACCTCTCTACTATAGAAAAGTAATTTTATTTCTTGTTTTATTATTTTGATTTCAAAGAAACAAAATCCTATAGAAAGCACTCATACAACACTATTTAATCAGTCTTTGGGGAGTTCCTAGTGACTCAACTGTAAGTCCGAAGGCTTTACGACGCTAAAAACTGGGTTTCGATACCTCTGGTGAGTAAAGCACAGATGCTCATAGCGTAGCTTTGTACTTTAACAACACAATCAAACCAAATTCGTCTGTGGAGTGACACTAATTAAATGTGTCAAGATAGCTGACGCGTGGCTTTTAATACAGCTCCGGCTAAGCGCTATCCATATATACAGATCAGTGAATCGAACCTCGGATTATAAGTCCGTAAACGTACTGCTCACCCACTGCGGGGCTACTGAAGCTATAGCTGACACGAGATTTATCGTTTGTTTCAAGGGAGAATTTGCGATTATACTGGAAGAGAAACTTTGTTCATATATGTGAGTTGAATATGTACAAAATATTGCAAAGATAATGTTTCACACACACACACACACCACAGTAGCAATGCCAGAACTGAAGCCACTATAATTTATTTATTGCCGTTGCGACGTTTCGTAGCAATCGTTAGGCTTAGTTTAAGAACTCCAGCATATTCGGACTCGAAAATGATGGAAGATGGTGTAGTGCCGAAGTGAAACATGACGAATGACAAGTATCTGAATCGTCGCAAGAAATAAAACACATCAACTTAGAACGTTGGTTGTATCATTTTATCGCTTGCATATATTTGTTCGTATATGTAGTTTATTGCTATTTTATATTCACGTACCGTGTTTGTTGGGTGTACTATTATTATCGCAAATTCAATAAAACCACGATAATAAGATTTCTGAAGACCACCTGAAATTTATATTAAATTTATTATCTCGGTGAGCCACAAGGGGATCTACACGCTATACTGCTACTTCCTTCTCGTGGTTATATACAACCTTTTTGAAGACCACTAATGGTTTACCAACCACAGATGGAGAACTACTGTGCTGATTTAAGAAATCTATTACCTTCGTGTAAACAAGTCGCCAGTGTTTCAGAATAAGCGTTTTAATAATTATTCTTTCTTTTAGATAAATAACCTGTTTGAATACACGGAACAATAAAATATCAACAAGTTTTTCTATGGAATTGAGAAACTTACCATTTCATTTCAAGCACTCCCATATTGTATATCATTTACGTGGATTTCATCTACAATTTTACTTGGCCTTATACGTAGTACTCCATTACGTTTATTATAAAGGAATTCTGATGTATTGTTAGTCTTATAACATGCTACCCTGAATGCTTCCAATTTCGTTGTATGTACGCTATGTTATAAGAAATATAATTTTCAAATAGTATTTTGTCTTTATTATATGTTATAAGTGTTGTATTTTGATTTGCGTCATTTCATTTCAAACAACTTATTATTTACACATGGAAAGATTTAATTTTATTGTATTGTTATTCGATTTTGAAAGGTAGTTTGATATTATGTTACGTTCTTACTTTGATAGGATGTAATAGGAAGAATGGAAAATTATGATAACCTAGGTCAAAATTGACCTTTCTATTTAAATTTGACCATCGAAAACAAGGACTCGTTATCATAATTTTTTATCGATATTTGTTTTATGTTACGAGGAAACTAAAATCTGCACTGTTGTTAATTAAATTGGTTCTTCTTATTGTTTATGGCTTCAATATTGACATTTATTCACCTGGCCAGAACCACAAAACCGTAGTCTAGTCAAATCCCTCTATACGTAAGAAACAATCAATATCAGTAATAATGCATAACTACTTGGGATGGGCATAGCCCAGTAACTAGTGTGCCAGACAGTGGATTCGATGGTCCTTGGTTCGAATACTGTTATAGACAATTAGGCCATCCATGACCTTCTCCATCTCTTGTCACTTTGCC
>NW_013665712.1:1055013-1057192 GCF_000517525.1 Limulus polyphemus
TGATGACCTGCCACAAGTGACAATCCAATCTTCAAATCCACTGCTTCCACAAGCATTGGGCTTCCATGGGGATGTTCCCTTATCCTACCCCAAATTATCTTCTCTGACATAGGGAGGTATTTTACTTGACTTAAGTGCTGTTACATGCAAATCAACAGATGCAGCAACACTTACTGGAATCTGGCCTTTGTTGTTTCCAAACGACATTTTATCGAACTTAACTACACACTTCCTCGGAAGTAAATAGTCCAATCCTAATATGCATTGGTCTTCAATGTCAGCCAAGTATACTTTCTGTCTGTTCATCATGCCCATGTGCTCAATAGTTAACCATACTGGTCTCCACAACCTTGCAGAATGTCCTGTCACACCACAGAGCTTCTGTATGGCTTCTGGTACTCCTTTGTGATCCAGTATCTTGATACTCACAAGGGTTTGCTGAGACGCAGAATCTATGACAAAGTTGCACCTTTGGCCATCCAGCTTAGCTGTCACGTAGACACTATGTGTGCTTGGCATTTTACACTTAGATGTTGGGACTTTCACGGTTGGTAGGCATCCCTCAACACGAACCACTACTGGTTTCCCTGAGGCTGACCTATTGGAAGTATTCTTCTTACACTGGCTCCTCATATGTCCTTGCTCTCCACAGTTCCAATATTATCAATTAGAAAACACAAGATTTAACGATACTGTGTACTATCAATAACAAGTCATAAGATTTAACAATACTGTGTACTATCAATAAGAAGACACGAGATTTAACGATACTATGTACTATCAATAAGAAGACACGAGAATTAAGAATACTATGTACTATCAATAACAAGCCATAAGATTTAACCTTTCTGGGTAGCAGCCTTTTCTGCTGTTGGAGTTGCTAGCATTGAGCTCTTTTTTGTCCAAGTTTATCATAGTGCCAGCAAAGTCCCTCAAACTTCTGTGAAAGCTGCCCTTTTCTGGCTTTGAATCTTGATGACTGTACCAACCTTAGTAACTCTGTGCTGGACTTAACGTAGGATTCAAATTCAAAAGCTCTGGCCATTGCATCCTGCATAGTAGAGGGGTGTGCTTGCTTTACTTGTATATTCAGTTGTGGACTGTCCAAGACATCTATAAACTGATCCCTCAGCAACAACTTGAGGAGATCGGGTGGTGCAGTTGGGTAGGCCTTGTGTGCCATACTTTCCAAGTCCTGTGCCAGCTCTTGCAGGCTCTCCCCTTAGCACGGACTCTCGTCCTAAACCTAGCCCTGTAGATTTCAGACTGATTTTGAGTTCCATACCTGAGTTCTAGACCCACTACCAGTGCTCTATAGTTGTGCCTGTCGTCTGCTGACAACTGTCCAAGTATTTTCAGTGGTTGTCCCTTCAAGCTCGTTGCCAGATATATTGCTTTCTGCTCCTCTGTCCATCCATTCATCTCTGCCAGGAGCTCAAATTGTGCTCTATATGCTTCCCACGGTGCCTTCTCATCGAATTCCTGTGGCTTCCTTCTTACTAGATCACCCCTATTGCTGACATTCATATCTGGAATATGACTTCTAACAGGACTGCAGATGTCTGCATTAGGGTTTAACTGTGGGGTCTAGAAGGGGCTTGCCGTTGTTTGGGGCTGATTAAGTCAATGGTTAATGTATCATCCTCGTGTAAAAGACAATAAATCATCCTTTAATGTATTAAATTTGCTTTGAAATTTACTAATGTTTTCCATTTGTGTACTCTGGCTTTTTCTCAATTGTTGGAGACTTTCTTCTTGTTTATTTTCTTTCTCCTCCATCCACTGCTGTAGTCTCTCTTCTTGTTTATTTTCTTTCTTCTCCAACCACTGCTGTAGTCTCTTTTCTTGTTTATTTTCTCGTTCTTCTTGTTTCTTTTCTTTTTCCTCCAACAACTGCTGTAATCTCTTTTGTTTATTTTGCTGTTCGAGCTGCCACTGTTGCAGGTTTTCTTGCCACTGCTGTAATCTCTCTTCTTGTTTCTTTTCTTTTCCTCCAACAACTGTTGTAATATCTCTTCTTGCTTCTTTTCTTTTTCCTCCAACAACTGCTGTAATCTCTCTTCTTGTTTATTTTCTCTTTCTACTTGTTTCTTTTCTTTTTCCTCCAACAACTGCTGTAATCTCTCTTCTTGTTTATTTTCTCTTTCTACTTGTTTCTTTTCTTTTTCCTCCAACAACT
>NW_013665712.1:1057253-1065559 GCF_000517525.1 Limulus polyphemus
CCACTGCTGTAATCTCTCTTCTTGTTTCTTTTCTTTTTCCTCCAACAACTGTTGTAATATCTCTTCTTGCTTCTTTTCTTTTTCCTCCAACAACTGCTGTAATCTCTTTTGTTTATTTTGCTGTTCGAGCTGCCACTGTTGCAAGTTATCTTGCCACTGCTGTAATCTCCCTTCTTGTTTCTTTTCTTTTTCCTCCAACAACTGTTGTAATATCTCTTCTTGCTTCTTTTCTTTTTCCTCCAACAACTGCTGTAATCTCTTCTTGTTTATTTTGCTGTTCAAACTTCCACTGTTGCGGGTTTTCTTGCAACTGCTGTTGTCTCTTTTCTCGTTCTTCTTGTTTCTTTTGCTGTTCTTGTACTGCCGCCATCAAATCTGCTAAGCTGCAGTTTGATTTGCCACCTCTCATTTCCATCTTCTTCTTCTTTTTTATTTTTATTTTCGGTCCCACTCTCTGACACCAATTTGTTATATCTCTGGTCGTTTGTTAATTTCCTGTATAATTTCTTTCAAATGAAACTTTAGCGATACAAGTCCTTTCTTAAATAAAACTAGTTTATTCTTTCTCAATACAACTTTGCAATACACTTAATTTCCACAGTCACTTTAACTTTAACACACGCTATAATTCACAACGATTCACGCACTTTACTTACGGTCACTACCGCGTTTGACTCATTTTTCGGTCTCTATCTCTGCCTGTCTGCAATTCAATTAATTATCTCGCGTTATTTGCCTGCTTATATACTAAAATAGAGGGCGCGTAGAGAAGACTAGAGTTGCCAGGAAGGGACATGATCTTTCTAGAAACACCAGCGCACATGCTTCCAGTGTCGCGTGACTTCCGCTGTCGTAACAATATGTTTTCAATGAAATATCCAGTTTTTGATTTAATTTTTTTTTATCAATCAAAAAGAAGTAAGCAAAAACTTTGTTTTTTATATCACTGACTATAAATATTATAGAGACAGACAATTATTTTTACATTAAATTTTGACTGAAACATATTTTATGTCATTACCGAAGTTTTATTTCATGGGCTTATCATATTAAAAAAAGTTTACATTAATGACGTCATAGTTTGAAAATGGTTTAGCAGACGAAGGAACACCAGGTGTTGTGCTGTTCACATACGGTGTGGTAATACTATTGATTTACGTCGTAACTGTTAGTAGGACGTGATACAGGTGCATCTTGTGATGTGTAACTGTATAACGTACAGGTCGCTGTTAGTAGAAGTATGATGATGGGATACACCAAAGCACTAAACATCTGTGGATGTATACTTTGAACTTTCTGACAATATCTTTGACTGTCGGCAATAGCTTCATTCGTATTACTATTAGGAACTTGTTCTCGAACTTCGAAGTTGCTTATTTACCTTTTTATTCAGTAACTGAAGCGCGTGAGAGATATAAATACCTTTCCTGTAGTCCTTCATTACGAAGCATGGGGCGTTACGGTAAAATCCGCGATACTTTAAGCAGAAGTTTCCGAATGCAGCAAAATATATTCTGTGTGAATCGAAGGTAAAGAAAAGTAGAAAGTTATAAGTGTGGGGTAATGGCACTGTTACTATAATTTGTTTATAGTTATAACCATAAGCTTAACATTTGAAGTGTTTTATTTTGAACCTTAATATTAAATTATCCATAATTAAATGAAAATACGTTTTGTATCCGCATAAATTTGGAGACCTGACAATCTGTGAAATTTCTGCTATCGGAAGTTATGTAATTGTAATACAGTAGTATTATAAAATATAAATTTCACTTTCTGAGCAATATAACATCTCACCATACAACATTAGTCATGGTGAATTCGATGTCCAAGTTAATACATCGTACAGCAGAGAAGGCAAATGTACCCCCAGAAGTTATCACAAGAGGAATGACTGTAGCTATTTTAGCAGTCTACGCCTTAAGAATTGGATATCCAATTTTATGTAGTTCATTGACTATAGTTGGGAATAAAGCTAGAGAAGCACAAGAAAAAATTTCTAGCACAAGTCCAATTAGATCCTTGGAAAGAAATCAGTTGTTAACTGATGAGGATGTTGAACAACCACTTAAAACATTTGAGAAAAAGTCAAGAAAGGATAGTAAATCGTTGACAATACAAGAGCTTACAGATGGCTTGACGAAACAGAAGTTACATTTGTCACCAGCATTTAACAAGCAGTTTTTGCTACAGCTTGTAAAGCTAATCAGGATTATGATCCCTAAAGTACATTCAGTTGAGATGGGTCTTCTTGGCTTACATACTCTGTCTTTGGTAACAAGATCATTTTTGTCAATCTATGTTGCAAGGCTAGAAGGTCATGTCGTTAAAAATATAGTTAGGAAAGATATCATGAAATTTGCTTTGCAACTTTCCAAGTGGCTTCTAGTGGCAATACCAGCTACTTTTATCAATAGTCTTATACGGTTTTTGGAAAGTCAGCTAGCATTAGCATTCCGTACTCGTTTGGTTCGTCATGCCTATGATCTGTATTTTAAAAACCAGACTTACTATAGAGTAAGTAATTTAGATGGCCGCTTAGAAAATGCAGACCATTGCCTGACTGATGATATTACAACATTTTCTCAGTCTGTTGCTCACTTGTATTCCCATATCACTAAGCCATTTTTAGATGTTGTGATTATTAATTTCACATTACTTAAAATGGCTAGAAGTATGGGATCTTTTAGTGTAGCTGGAAATGTTTTAGGAGGAGCAATGGTCTCTTTAACAGGACACATCCTTAGGAAGCTCTCACCAAAGTTTGGAAAACTTGTAGCCGAAGAAGAGAAACGAAAAGGATATTTAAGATTCATTCACTCTCGACTCATTGCTAATTCTGAAGAAATAGCTTTCTATGGAGGACATGAGGTATGTTACATCTGTATCAAGTATGGTTGCACTTAAATATAAAATTATTGGTAAAACTTTTGCTAGCCAATGTTATGTGTACAATACATATACTACAGAACAAAAAACCAGTTAAAAAATAATTTGAATTTAGAATATCTTAGTTACAATACTAGTCAAAACCACAGTTATAAAATAATCCCAATCACCTTACCCAGATCATTTTTCTGCATATCAGGTATCTGATGATCTGTGAAGTGATCTGAAATGCAAATGGTTGTTTTTTCTTGTCTACACATGTAGGTGAGCACTTGGTATAGAACTATATAGGTGACTTTGCATCTTCACAGTTTATGAAATTTCACTAAAATGTATAGTAAGGTCACCACAACCAGCAAGGAGGATGTGGCACTGATGTTGCATGCTTAATATTGATGTTTAGAAATGATGTTTTACAATTTGTCTAAATGAGGGGTCATTAAAAACTTCTCTGAGATATTTGTTTCCATGGCAACCTAATCACTATGAAATGCTATGGTTAAGTATGAATATTCCTAAAGCATGCCGTACATATACAGCGGGAATGAAGTCTAGTCAGCATGCAATCGTCATTTCATTTGGTCAGTCACCTCTTTAACTAACAACACTTTAAGATACTATAGCTAATTCATAACAGTCTTGCTGTAATTCCCTTGGAATTGACAAAACAAGATCGTGACAGGTCATAATCATAAGCATTTTAAAATCACAAAATAGATAATCAGGTTCCTGAGATGCATAAAAATAGTAAACTAAAGGGCATGATTGACATAACACTGCTTTTGTAATGATGTTGTTATTATTTTACAAATTCTGATTATATTATAATTGATTGTGCAATTTTGTATAGAAGTATTTGTTTGTTGAAATATTAATGCAAAAATTAATATTCAGTTGATTTGATAAAGAAACTCTGAGTAAAATTATTAAAATATTCTGTGATAAATATAAAGAAGGAAACATTAAGGAGATTTTGCTGATCATTTGAATAAGTATTTTTAGTTATAATAAGGTTATTTAAACAACTTGGCACTACTTTTATGTGGATGAACACCTTATCTCGTATAAAGGCTTATGTAGAGTCTGAAAATTGTTAGTTACAGTGGACTTAATGGGTGGTGGTTGGGAGTTATGATAGTTAGTTTAGATAACTTGGTTGGGATTTTATACTTTTATACTAGTATAATTTGTCTACTGTGCTACTGATAGTGCTTTACTACTATAATGGGGGATGGAATGCCAACCTCAGGAGGTCAGTTTACCTTACTTACCCCCAAGTGGTAGTACCTTATTTTCTTTTTATTCCCTTCTTTTTTTTATTTAATTCCTTTACTTTGGAAAGCAGTTACCTTCCCACAACTGTCTGCAGGCAGTAAAGGGTGATATAGATGTTGGACTTTATGGGCTATAGCACCCACATCGCGCTTTCCTAATTTCTACTTTTGATTATTTTATTTTTTTGAATTTCTTCATGTGAGACTAGTGAACGGAGGTTAAGACTGATAGATGGTGTATCTCCACTGCAATGTGGGTTCTATGTCCGCAGTCACCTCCAAAACCCAGGACACATTTCAAATCCCACATTATAGCCTGTGCCCTGGATATCCTCTGGATTTGTGCAACATCTTTATTTGACTTTTGTTTGGGCTTATTTTTGTTAATTTTGTATTGCTTGACTGTTCGAGTATTGATTTTCTGTATGTATATATATATATATATATTACTGTCTACAAAAAGTGAGCAAGCTTTATACATGGGATGCAGGATAAAGTATGGAATTTTAGGATGTAACATATACCTTAAAAAATCTTTGTATGGGAAAAACCATTATTTTTGTATAAATAAAGAAAACAAAGTGTTTTATGTATTATTGAATAAGATTGACTAAATATGTTTTAACTTCAAGGAGTTCACAGATCAGCAGTCCAATCATTATTGTTTAATTATCATTCTCTAAAAACTTATTGAATAAATTAATTTTAAGAATTACCTATAAACTTTCCAATGTTGAGCAACAACTGTATTAGTCTTACTCGAAGAGAGAGCTATACATAAGCTCTCATAGTTAGTATAAAGATTATGCCCAGTGTCTATAACATGTCATGTACATTGACACTGAGTGTGATGGCTGAAGCACAGGAATAGTAGGTCCATTTGACATTTTTTTTTATCAGTGGAATAACATTTCTGTTAGGTTACAGAAGTCCAGTACACAGAACAAGATTTTGTGCTATCTTGCACAATATACAGTTGAAAGAACACACTTTTGTGGTAGCGGTTAGTGAAAATACACAGTAAATAGAACAACTTGTCAGTATTGGACAATCTGAGACTGAAGAGGATAAATGAATGTGTCAAAATTAGGTTCACCAGTGTAAAGACTCCTGGCAATTTGTTACATTTACTGTGGTTTTTCACTATGTGTAGAATGGTATCTTAAATGTTTTTGTAACTTGGACCTTATACCCTGTGGTCAGTATAAAAGTGACACTTGGTGTGATTTTGCACAGCCATTGCCTATCACATACACATTCCTTATTAAGAACTTGTAACATGAGAAAATGACACCCCACAGTTGTACAATTGGAGAAAGAATGAAATGAATTATAAATTATAGTGTTTCCCTCAGAAAACATGCCTAATAGCTTCTCTGTGCTGTTATTCCAAAATATAATTGTGACCAAATTTAATTAAAATAAATAATATATGATTTCTTTTTACACAAGTACTGTTGAAGCTATAAAACCATGAAAAGCTCAACTTGTTTATCATTCATTCTAAGGTAACATGTAAAATAGGTCAAATATCCGGGAAGCCTGTCATTGTGGGGAGAGCTGTGCACATTACTCAGCCTACAGCAATTGCCAGAAGTAGAGAATGTACCTATAGTACAGGATACCTGTGTAATCCAAAACATTAAAACAACTAATGTCTTACTGTAAGAGCTATTTTTGTCAGTATGAATATATGTACTGGTAGGTGTACAGTGATCTTTCAGGTACATGTATACTTTATATATATATTTTCTAAACATCTAAATTTGTTTACATTACTTTTATTTCACCAGAATGTATTAATGATTGTTAATTTTTATATTTGAGGAAATTATATTGTGCAATTCCCAAGATATGATAAGGTAACAGAAGGCTGATTACTCTTAAGCAACATCTACCAATCACATTTCAAAATGTAAGTGTATGAACATGTACATTGTAAATGTACAACAAACACTGAATTAAACTTTTTTGTTCTTCCTAATATCTATAAAACTATGAAAATGTTATAAAGAACTGACAATATCTTTTGTGTATTTTGAAAAATATTAAACAATAACACAAACGAGTAATTTTTATTAAAATTGTTTTTGGTATATTATTTACATTAGGGTTTTAAAAGAAACATCAGATGATTGTTATGTGATGTATTTTGCATAAATATAGCCTGCTCTTCCAACTTGGAATTTTGGTGTTTATGATATGCATTATGTATTTACACTGAATGTATATGTATGTTACAGTATGAAGGCTGTAAACATATTATTGTTTATTCTGTGTTTTTCCTTCTTCACTCCATTTACCTATACTTCAGTAAATGGCTTCTCTGTAAGACTTGGAAGACCTTGTTACTTTAATTACTGGTACTTATACATCTACAGTAGTATTTTAATTGATGGACAGGATAATATTTACAGATTTTTACCACATAAATACTGATATTGTATGAGTACTTTTGCTGAAGGTTAATTTCAAGTGGAGTTATATCCTTTATCAGCTGGCTGGTAATGTTCAAAATAACAGCAAGGATTTTTTTTTTAAATATGTTACTGTTAATTTAAAGTGGGGATTGGGCCCTTCAAGGATGTTGATGGAAAGGTTTTTGTTGAAGAATATGAGGTGACTGGGCTTTAAGTTTTTTTTCTGTTTTCACAAGAGAAGATAATTGCAGTATTTCTGTCTTGAGATTCTATGTTAAATATTGGAATTAACCTGAATCATGAACATATTAATTCATTTGTGGTAAGTATAAAATAACAGAGAATAGAAATAATACAGCATCAAGGCCAGACAAGGTTTTCCCCATGGTTGTTTTAAAAGAGATAATCAGATATGCAAACCTCTTTATTTCATTTTGGCAGGTCAACAGACAATGGGCAGGTGCTTGTAAATTGGATAGTTTAAGTAGGGGAGGGTAATAAGGGTTGTCTTGGAAATTATAGGACAATTAGTTTAACATCTGTAGTGGGAAGAATTCTAGAATCTGATAAAAGAACATGTTTAATATAGATGGGAACCCACTCAATAGTGTGGCTGAAGAAAAGGATCTTGGCATAATGATGGGTAAGTTGTTTAAACCATTGAAGTAGTGCTCTGTTGATAGTGAAGCTAATAGAATTTTAGGGTATATTTAGAGAGACAATAATTACAAGTCAAAAGATGTAATAATTTTGTACACAAAGCATTAGTTAGGCCACATTGTGATTACTGTGTACAGTTGTGGTCTCCATTTCTAAGAAAGGATATTACTTGTAGATTGTTGAGAGGAAGACTGTTAGGGTTATCTAATAGGGATAGTTTAAAATCTCATAACTTATTTCTTTTTGAGAAAAGATAGCTAGGAAGTGGTATTATTGAAGTTTAAAAGACTATTTGGTTGGATCAATAGGATTAAGGCCTTTGATTTCCTTGTACTGCATTCTGAAGACAGTTGGATGAGAGGACACGAGCTTAAATTTGGGACGGACAGGCTAGAATCCAGTTAAAACAGTTTTATTCTTCTAATAGAGTGATTGACTTATGGAATGAGTTGCCATCAGGAGTAGTAGAGGCCAACACTTTCCAGGATAGGGGAATTGCTGGTTTCCTGAAAAAATAAATAAATCTTTGCTTTTCTCTAGGGTAGGTGTTATAGGACAGCCTTTAATAACCAAATGGTCCCTTGTTGTTTATATGTTAAGATTAACAGTGACACTGTAGTGGGCAACATTCATATAACTCATTAGTGTAATGTTTTTTGCTTAAAAGTATAATAGATGCATACATATAAGGTATACTGATGGTTAACTGTATTTTTAAGGAAAAAGACATTACATAGTCTACAATAATTGCCAGGAGCAGAGACCGTATCTACAGTACAGTATGCCTGTATAATCCTAAATGTTAAAGTAACTAATTATGTCTTAGAGTAAGAGCTATTTTAATCAGTATTGAAATACTGTATACAGGTATGCATGCATTAGTGGTCTTTCAAGTAAATATGAGGCCCGGTGGTTAGAGAGCTCGATTCGCAATCTGCTGGTCACGGGTTTGAATCCCCATCCCACCAAACATGGTGTTATAATGTGATGGTCAATCCCACTATTTGTTGGTAAAAGAGTAGCCCAAGAGTTGGCAGTGTGAGGAGATGACTAGCTTCCGTCC
>NW_013665712.1:1065747-1073221 GCF_000517525.1 Limulus polyphemus
AGTTGGCAGTGGGTGGTGATGACTAGCTGCCTTCCCTCTAGTCTTACACTGCTAAATTAGGTACGTCTAATGCAGATAGCTCTCGTGTAGCTTTGCACAAAATTCAAAAAACAAACAAGTAAATGTGTACTTAATACATCTTTAAATGTTTAAATTTGTTTATACAGGTCTTGTGCTGCCACTGAAACTCCTTTATCCCTCTGATGGCCATGGTTATATGATATTAGTAGATTCCCCAATTTCCATCATAAAAAGGTTCTCTAAAGGACAAAGGCATTCTTAGACCATTCATCTTGACAGACCTTTTATATGCCTTTCACTGCATCTAGATGCCAGCTTCCTAGGCCTTGTTTAAGCAAACCAAAAGTCTCTTGGAGCCACAATAGGTGACTAAGTATGCTGTCAGTAACCAGGAGTTGTAGTGGAAGATTATGTATGCTGTCAATACATTGGAGCTATATTGGGAGATTAGATATTTTAGTCCCTTGAAGCTGTATCAGGAGATTAAGTATGCTGTCAGTCCCTTGAGTCTGTATTGATAGACTAGGTATTCTGTCAGTCCCTTGGAGTTGTATTGGAAGACTATACATGCTGTTAAATGGGATTACTGTGATCTTAATTCATGTTGTTTGATGAAAAACAACTGTTAATTTTGACATGGAGTTGTAAATGTGAAAACTTTATGACTTATGAGTTTTTGTTGACTTGATATCCTTGGTTATCTTATAAAAGGTAACAGAAGATGTGCCTAGCATCATCACAACAGCTTTTATTTGAGGTCAGAGGGTTCTTACTATAACCGTAGCTTTCACTGTGTAGATGATGACATTACTTTGAATTGGCTTTGTGTGTGGTTTGAAAGCCCTTTGCTATTTTAAATGCTTTGTTGTGTGAGATTTTCTGCTTCAGTGAAGAATTTTGAAGGCCTTCCTCTTTCATATTTTGTGTCCTTTGACTACACATCGTGTAGTTAGTTTCACTTAATGAATATCCTTCTGGAGAAATGGCTCTGATATATTCCTCTAGCCAAACTCTATCTATGGCAGCATTGCATATTGAATGACCAGGAATTTACCATAAACTGAATCAAATCTATAAATTGAGACTGAACCTATCACCCATGGTGTCACGGCTCATATGTGTTGTGACATGCTGCTGCATTATCATCTGCATTTCTTTCTTTTAAGATGCAGTTAACACTATATTTTTGTATGTATGTATGTGTACACAACACACACACACACACACACACACACACATATATATAAGAATTAGCTAATAGTTTAAACCTGATCTCGCAATTATGCCTGATTTTAATTTTTAGATTTTTTCAACCCTTTGACAAGGTTTTTGTGCTACCCTATATAGTACAGTAACAGCAAGTTTGATATTAGTATCTGAAAGAAATAGTTAGTTATATGAAGACTTAGTTTTAAAGAATTATAACCTTTCATTTTGATTATTTAATTGTAAGTTTTACAGTGTATGGTTTTCTTTAAAAGGTTGAACTAACAATGCTACAGAGAAGCTATAGGTCTCTTGCCAGACAGATGAATCTAATTTTCAACAAACGTCTTTACTATGTCATGCTTGAGCAGTTCCTCATGAAGTACTGTTGGAGTGCTGTGGGAATGATTATCATTTCTCTTCCAGTTTTGACTGGAAAACAACAGACAGAAAATGGTAATTTTTTTGATGAATTTGATAATTGGCTTGCAAGATCTTTCCTCATAATCTGATCACTAATTCTAGTTGCCAGGTAAACACTTTTTTTTACTTATTTTATTATTAAGATGTATTCACAGTTTTGCACTGAAACCTCATTTGTTATTAGTTGGTCAATTTTTTTCTTAAAAACTTGTACACAGTTCTGTATGTTTTTTTAAATCCTGTGCAGAAAGTGTTATGATCGACTATATGAATGAGTACATTTTTCTTTCTTACAAGTTGTCAAATATTTAGGTGGCATAAGAGATGTGTCTGTCCTAAGTAAACTCACCCCCCCCCCCTACAAAATCAACAAAAGTATAAGTGTCCATATATTACTAAGGTTTTCTTTTTCTTCAAATACATAAGCATTCAGAACAAATTCACAGCATTATTATGGCTAACTCATGACTCGAGACTTTCCTACATCAGGCAAATTTTCATCACCACCTAGACATAGATGGTTCTATATTTGGACCTAAGTAGTCACAAGCATAAGTATCAAATCAAGATGGCATGTTATGATTTATTTTACATCTACATATAAGTATCAGTCTAGTGCTTAGATTGCATAAATCTATAAAACAGTATACTAACAAGAATCTGTACTTCTGCTGTGTTAATGATAGTAATTATGAAGCATTATATGGCTTAGATCTCTTAACTTTCAAGTCTTAATCAATATTGCTCAGACCTTCTGTTCATCTAGGCCTTTTGGTTAGCATTAGGACACCTGCATTGCTTATTGTTACTAATATAAGTCTAGATCTAGGATATTGATACATTTGGGGAAATATGAAGTCTAATAATGAATAGCAGAGCAATGGCAACAATTTGTAAGCATCTTCAATGAATGTTTCAGAATTACACATATTCCATGTGACAAGAAGTGACAATTTGAAGACAATACAGAGTTTAATCTGAGGGTAGTAGGACATGTGTAGCTTGTTGAGTTGGGTTTTAACAATAAAACTTTGTTTTTAAGGTAAGGAATAACAAGTTTAGAGGGAGTGTGGAACATGTTTGGAAATTATGTGGTGGAGTTATTTTCTTAGTAAGAAAGTTATGTGTTAAGTTTTGTAGTAAGGATGAAGGATACCCAATTTTTCTTAAGGTATTGTGAAGGAAGGTTATTTCATTATGGATAGAGGTGTAATCTGAGCAGATCGAGTAGGCCCTGTGAAGAAGAGTTAAGACTTAAGTCTAGTTTGAATGGTTTGAGTAGAAAACTTTCAAATCGTGTGTACAAATCAGTAAAAGTTTTCTTTCTGTAAATGGAGGTGCCAAACTCATTATCTCGTTTTTGAATTGAATGTTTTATCATTTTTCTAACACTATTAATTTTATTTTTGTATTGGTAATTGTTCTAAAGATTGTTCAATTTGTCATTTTCATAGAGTTGCTGAAGATGGAATATGTGTTCATTAAAGATGTTTACAGTTGTTGCCATTGCTCTACTATTCAATATTAGATCTAGGCTTAGATAAATTATAAGGTAAATAATAATAAATATGTGGTGTCTCTGTTGTTACTTTGGACTCTTTTGTATTTATTAGAATAGATACAAGTGTATGGTTGAACGGTTGTAAATGAGTACGTTATATAATAGTTGCCTAGTTTCTAGTTTTTGCATTAATGCACTTTGTACACATATATGTTTATGCATATATAGATTTCACTGGGTTGAAAAGTGACATGCATAAACTGCTGATTATACAAATACTCTATATAAGTCTCCTCCCATGTGATTTTTAGCAACTGTCACTGACAGAGGTAGGCCAACACAAAACTGGCCTGTAAATTAACTTTATGTATGGACCTGAAATGGATTCTAATCCCAGTTGGACAACACTTATTTCATTATATTAGTAGAAATCAACCAAATGATCTACAAGTACTTATAGTAAGGCTGTGGTGATTGTATATTAATTGTTGTTGTGGTTAGTAGCCTATAGAATTGTCTAAGTGTAATCTTAATTAGTAACTTTGATAATTATATTTAGATACTAATTACTAGCTAGTTTTCATCATACATTTTGGCCTCTTCAGGGAAGTCATGAAGGACTATTTTCTGACTTGGTATTGGCCAAAATTCTTGGATATTAGTATCCAAATATGAAAAGAAAAACTTACTAATTACAAACAAGACTTAGCAATGGTATAGGCAACTAACTATAGAAATGGAATGATCTATGAGTTAATAGACAACATAAGCAAAAGAAACCCTGTATTTGCAGTAGATAAGTACCACAAACTCATAAATTCATGGTACTAAAAACATAATCTTAACATTTTAAGAGTACATTTCCTTTTCTACTGGTTGGAAACAACAATGTTGTTTTCCAATGTGTGAAACAATTGCTACAATTTTTTTCATATCAGTTGGCCCCATCCATTTTTATTTTTATGTTCCCAACATGATTTTTTATGAGAATTTGCACCAAGCACACATTAATTTCATACCCTGATTTGTGTAACTTACAAAATATTTCAAAATTAGCTTTGCAATGAATAAGATTCTGAGGCATTTTTTCTCAAGCATTTTATTAATGTTTTATTGAGATTAGGAGTGGCACTTACATCAGAAAATTGATTGTATTATCTTGAAATAAATCTTGTAGAATATGTTTAAGCAATTTTGAAAGCGTGGTGGTTTTGATACATCAATTTATATATATATTGTAGTGTACAGGTATTTAATTTTTTTGTGTCCCAGCTTTGTTTACAGCTTCAGAAAGCACACTGAAACATTGTAGTTACTCAATATATATGTGTACCCTTAGCCAGATATATTTAGCATATGATTAAAACTTAGTATTTAAAGTATTTTTGACCTAGATATATATATAAGTAGTGTGTCATCACGTATGCTAGTAACTGCTTATTAGATGCGTAGATGTAAGCAGGACTCCATTACATTTACTATATGTGGAAAAATAAACGTCACCCAATCTTATCCCTTCTTTTCTGCATTTTGTTAACAGAGGAAACTGTTGTGTAAATTTAAGTACATTGAAAAAACAGCTATAATTAATACCTGTAGAAAACAAAAACCAGTAATCTCATACATTGTAAACTTTATAGATTGCAGTATGTATGTGTGTATATATACTGATATACATAGAACTGTGAATAAGGTTTTCCTTGTGTATTCAGGCTTCATATGTTTAAGTACACGCACATTAATTATTACATTTTCCTTATTGGGGTTCTGACGATCAATGCCATTCTGGTGAGCACAATTTTCCTTTAGTTATATCTAAACCCAGGTGTTGTGTTTTTATTGCATTTTGTCAACAATACAAAGAAGTTTGTTTTTACTTGTGATATTTTGTGTCAAGTACGAGCATTAGTTTTAATGCCACTTATTGTGCTGCTCAGAATTTTGGAATTTGAAGCATAAAAACAATATCTTTATATACGTAAATAAGATAGAGTAAATGTACCTTTGACTTAGTTATTTTATTGTTAGATCCCATGATAAAATACACTATTGAATATTGACAAAGGGAAGTGTAGTCCTAACAACAGATATGCACTGTATCACATTTGCATTGAACTTGAATAAATGTACTTGTTGGAATATAGCAGATTAGCAACTGTTTAAGGACAGATTGATGTCTTGTTTGTGAAAAACTGTTTCACTTTTAGATTTACTAGAGTAGCTAATATGTGATGTTTATATTGTTACTTTGGATTATTTTACATTTTTCAGAATAGATACGAATGCATGGTTGAAAATGGGTTATATTACATAGTAGTTGCCTAGTGTGCAATGTTTACATTAATGAACTTTATAAATGTAAATGTTGAAATTTTAAATTGTGAAATGGAGAAGATTGTTTTTTATGTATTCTGGGAGTGCAAACTACAATTGATATTTACCTTCATGTTGCTCTTCTCATTCTATTCACCCATCATATAGTTTGCAATAAAAATTGAGATATTTTGTCTGCATTTTGCTTTCATTTGACACCACAGTGTCCATACTGTTTATGTGATGTTACAGGTAGCAGAAATGCTTTGTCACATTTTACAGAATTCACCATGTTGCAATTTGATTTGAATTTTCAAAATCATGTGCTTCCTTGCTTTTCTGTAAAGTGAGAAACGCAAGGTAAATTACCATGGGTAAATCTGTGCAATGTAGAAAACATTCAAATGTTATTGCAACTAGTAAGTTAATGAGAAAATTAAAAAGTTCTGATATTTTTGTTTTGTGTAAAAATATAAGGGGACCACAATTTTTCCAAATGGTTGAGTTCTTTGGACCCAATAAAATTTAATGCTGACACGAAAAGTGAGCTGGGTTGCAGATGCATGGTTTTCACTATGTAAGTGATAAAGATCTTCTTGATAGGCCAGTTATCCTGCAATTACCTTGTTTGTGTGCATGTTAAATGATAATAGCATGCTGTACTTGTGATTTTATAGTTAGTTTTTCTGTATTTAAATGTAGATTACTTATATTGTGGCAAAAGTAGGACATTGTCGTACAGAAAATTTGGAGGTTAAGTTTGGTAACATAATGGAGGTTAAAAGTTTCATTGTGATACAACAGAAATTTATTTAAGAAAACAAGTTTTTGAAATTTTCTTTGTCCATAATAATTTGTTTTTTTTTGTTTACCAAATATTATGTAATGTTAGTAAATGCAGTGAAACATTTGATTAGTGATTTTTATGTGAACTGTTAATTGTGATTTATAAAATACAGTAGTAGAAACTAATGTTTGTTATGCATGTATGTTATTCTAGTAAAACTGTGTTAGAAGTAGCAGTAAAATCATTGTATGTTTTTTTATGTGCAATACCATGAGGTAGGATGATATATTTGCAAAAAAAACTCGATAGAAAAACACTCGCACAGTAGATTTTAATGTACTTTTTAAAGTATGGTTTAACTTCTTGTGCATATGAAGTTTCTCTTTTTAGATGACTGAGTATGTCATATGTTATAAAAAATGGTGGTAATATTAATATGGTCTACTTGGTTGAAATTATATACGTAGTGAATGTGAAAATATTGTTGCCATTAAATAATTTTTGTTTATTCTGATCAGAAAGTATGGCTATTCACGTGAAAGTTATGAGGTATTATTTAACAATATGGCGATGTAACTTACTGTAATGCAAAAACAATGTGGTGATATAACTTACTGTAATACAATAACAATATAGTGATGCAACTTACTGTAATACAATAACAATATGGTGATGCAACTTACTGTAATACAATAACAATATGGTGATGCAACTTACTGTAATACAATAACAATATGGTGATGCAACTTACTGTAATACAATAACAATATGGTGATGTAACTTGTTGTAATACAAAAGTATACCGATCTGCAGAATTTGCAAGATAGGTTTTTTTTTCACGCAGTTGTATAGAATTTGAAGTACTTAGGTCATTTTAGTTAAACTAAGAAAAAGATATTGTTACGACAGCAGAAGTCATGTGATGCTGGTAACACGTAATGCGTTCTAGAAAGATCGGCGAGCATCACGAATAATCCAGTATTTGCTAGATGCCCTCTATTCTTGTATCTAAGTGCGGCAGACAATTAATCAGGTTAGAATTGTAGACAGATAGAGATGGACAATTGAGTCAAGCATGGTAGTAAGTAAGTGCGTGAATCGTTCCCTGTGAATTATAACGTGTTTTTATAAAATTAGTTAAGTTAGATTGACTGTGGAAATTAAGTGTATTGCAAAGTTGAATTGAGAAAGAATAAACTAGTTTTATTTAAGAAAGGACTTGT
>NW_013665712.1:1073242-1090806 GCF_000517525.1 Limulus polyphemus
AAAGAAATTATATGGGAAATTAACTAACGACCAGAGACGTAACAATATGAATCATCCAAATACTCAGTTTTAAAAACATACTATGAGAACATGTAACAGAAGCTGAACTTGGTAGTAACACTTATTTAAAGCTATTTTTTTCTCAAATTGGATAAGTACAACATATTTAACTTCTCTTCTGAAAGGAGGATAAATATTTAGTTATCTTTCCAGTGAAAGAATGTTTTAACACAAATAGCAAATGAATGAGTGCTGAGTAGGACTTTATATCAACAGGTGATGGAGACAAAGATGATGGAGTCAGTACAAGGACACAATACATGACAACTGCTAAAAACATCTTGATTGCTGGAGCAGATGCTGTAGAGAGACTTATGTCCTCCTATAAAGAGGTATGTTAATTCAATATACCTTGTTTTGTTGTTCTTTAAATTGTGTATTGAAAGAATGAACTTTAACCCTATCACTGCAGCTGGGACGTATATTTCTCAGTGCTCCCACACACTGCCACTGCGACAAATGTCTCAGAGGCAGTGAGTGGGTTAATTTATAAAAGTATATTTATTTTTCTATGAATAAAGTTTGAATGGCAGCACTTCATTACAAAAAAAATCTCACCTAAGCAAATTTGATAATCTGAGCAGCAATTTTCAAAGTTGGACATTTTCTTATTCCAAAATTATTCTGAGAAAGAAAGTCTACCCTCAAAAAGTTTTTATTATTCCAAATTATTCTGCAGGAGGAAAGTGTACCCTCAAAAAGTTTTTTTATTCCAAAATTATTCTGCAGAAAGAAAGTGTACCCTCAGAAAGTTTTTATTCCAAAATTATTCTGCAGAAAGAAAGTCTACCCTCAGAAAGTTTTTTATTCCAAAATTATTCTGCAGGAGGAAAGTGTACCCTCAGAAAGTTTTTTATTCCAAAATTATTCTGCAGAAAGAAAGTGTACCCTCAGAAAGTTTTTTATTCCAAAATTATTCTGCAGAAGGAAAGTCTACCCTCAGGAATTAATTGAGTTACTAGACAATAGTGATGGGATTTGCCTACATTAAAAAAGTAAATATTTGCTTAAAATTGTTATTTTATGACTGGCTTTTTATTGTAAATTGCAATATTTCAAGGGTAAAAGTTGCTGTGAAAATGCACAATCTTATCTGTATCTTGTTTTTATCGACAATTTTAGCATTGTCATTTTCTTGAATAATGCCCATATGTTCCAAAACAGCTGAGGTAACTGCTGCAGCAGATCTACCTGAAATACAGAACCTGTCAGCTTCTCTCACTACCATTGGAAGCTGTGTCCTCATTTGTTTATTTATTTTAGGATTTTGGGATTTCGATGTAGAAAGTGCAGCAAAATAATCCAAACAAGCCTTTGATTAACTCTTTCATTTGGTGGAGAGATGTACAGTTTTTTTTTTTTCAAACTTTGGTTCACTTGCAGCAGTTGAAAATATAATTGGAGGAGTTTTAAACTTCATAAAATTATAATAAAAGGCAACTATTGCACACCCTGCTGACTAGCCATTGCAAAATAAAATTTTTGACTAAGTAAATTCTATGCACCCTATATATATGTGTGTGTGTGTGTGTGTGTGAATGCATCTGTGTTATTTTTGAATTTTATAATTTCGTAATGTATGGTTTTAAGCAACTTCAAATTTTTCTCTCTGCAAACAAAAGATTGCTTGAAAAGGAACTCTTTGTAGGTTTATATACGTGATTTTGCTGAATGAAGTGTTTTCTTAGGTCACCGAGTTAGCAGGATACACATCTCGAGTATCTAAGATGTTTACGGTGTTTGAAGATGTTAGTCAAGGCAAATACCAAAGAACCCTTGCAACATTGAATACAAGAGAGAGTAAAAAGTCTTTCAAAGTACAAGGACTTACTTTTATAAATGGCATGCCAGAAATCAAAGGTTTGTATCACTTAGTTGGTCTATTGCATGTCTGCATAGGTTTTAAGCAGAAAATTTAAAACATTTTTCTTCTGAGTACTAAGTTATTTTAAACTGATTTCAACATAATAAAATGTAGGGATATAGAGTTGGGTATTTATTGGTGTACATGTACTGCACAAGTTTATAAAATGAAGTCTGATAAGTAATGTGTACATGCAGTGTATTATATCATTGCTTAACCTTTTGACTGTGGCTGCTTTAAACTTGCACAGAATTTTTGTGAGCCATACACAGTATACAGCACACTTGCATTCAACTGTCAGATGGAGACCGTACACTATACAGCAAATCAGCAGTCAATGGGTTAAGAAAGACTAGCTCTTACAATATTAGCTTTATGAAAAAACACTTTATTTTTCAGCATCCTATGAGCTTTATCCAATAACTTTGATTCTGGACAGCAATTTCAGTATGATATTTCATGAAATTGGATTATTTGATAAGAATTATATGATTTATTTTCTTTTTTCTTACAGAATTCACTATCTTTCATTCATACTTAAAACTGTACTTATTTGCCTACATGTATATTTAATGGATGTTTTCAACAGTTCAGAAGAACAATAATAATTTTGTGGAAGATGGTTTTAGATGCATGCCGTGCCTAAAATGAAGTCGCGTTAAGACCAATTTGGTCTTGAATTTTTTTATGGAACTGATCGCATATATACATTTTTAAAACATTCTGTATATTTGATTTTGTGATGTACCACTATACATGAGTCCTATAAGTGAAGAGATGAAGTCATGGTTAGTCTTGCAGACTATAAATAAGAGCAAATCTTCCTGACTTTCAAAGAGTTATGGTAATCAAGTAGGAGTGTTGTTATTAAAGATTGTTTCTATGGCCATCCATTGAAAGGTGTGTCATTAGAGTCTTTCAACAATGACAACTGAAATGAAGTATCTACAATTAGAAAAAAATCATGACTGGCTGTCGGCACCTGGTGATTGACTGAGGCAAAAGATGATTGAATAAGCTTGGAAAAAGCAACAGATGTTAGACTGTGTCCCAATTCATGGAATCCTCTACCATAGAGGCCAAGATTAGTTTTATCTCCAGCTATGATGGACATTAAAAAAACTGCTGTATGGTAGTTGATGATGAATCTGAAACCAGTTTGTCAGAAATGCAAATAGTATAGTACAAAGCACAAACTGTAAAAAATGAGTGGATAGAAATGTCCATTATGGTTTGATTTTCACATATATGTGAAAATATATGTTGCTTTTCACATTTTTTTGCACAGCAAGTATCAAAAATGATAGAATTACATGAGGTGTTTCAGTGTGCTTGTGTTTTAACAGTTCAATCTGCTGGAGATGGTATGTTGGTTTGAGGAACATTCTAGTGGGAGGAACTGGGTCTCTTGATCCCTTCAGTAAGGTAAACAATATCCATAGTATACATGGAGGTTGCTACTGATCATATTTATCACTTGGTTATACCTTTTCACTCTTATAATAAAAAAAAAAAAAGGGATTTTACAAGACAAAAATACAATAATTCATTGAGACCAACAAATAATGTTATAGTGATTTTAAATGCTTACTTATTGTTTTATTATATACAGAAATTACACCCACGAGAAGCTTTTCTTGTTGTCTGTCTACATATTAAATTTTCTTACTTTTCTGTAGGAACAGTTATTGAAAGAGAGGATGGTATCCTGAAACTGGAACATGTGCCTATCATCACTCCTAATTGTGATGTTGTAGTTCCAGACTTATCATTTACTGTGAGTATTGGTGAAAAAAGAGTAATTGAGTACAGTTACTGAACAAGTTTAAAATGTTTCCACTATCTATAATAATAATAATAATAATAATAATATTATATATATATATATATGTATGTGTGTGTGTGTGTATGTGTATTTAAAACTTCACTAACATTAACTATATTTGGTTAATAGATGTGTTGTCCTCATATACAGGTAATTACAATGTGAATGAAACCATAACTAAACAGTATGTAAAAACGTTTCTTATATGTGTTAGATAAAGGTATAATGTCTAGTTTCTAATGAACAGATGAGTACATGTTAGTAGAGCTTTCACTGTTGTATGTTACAATGTGACATTCTTTATCTGGTTATAAGGTAAACACAAGTTTTTGTATGAGTTTAGTATATACCTATATATGATTCTTTTGGCTTAGAATCTATTCATATGAGTGGGAGAGTGGGATTAAAAGGTCCATACATAATGCAAAACTAATTGCAGGCATCTATAACTTATTTACTTTGTATTTATAAATTTAGATGACCAAAGGGATGCACCTGTTAATCACTGGACCAAATGGATGTGGGAAAAGTTCCTTATTCAGAATATTGCGTGGACTTTGGCCAACATATGCTGGCCGTTTAGTAAGACCACCAACAGGACAGATGTTCTATATTCCTCAGAGGTATGTCAGAGTATAGTCTGTGTGGCATGATGATTATTGTTATTAAAGCGTGATAACTGTGGTGATGTGAACATATCATATTTATACTTAAGATTAAGCAATAACTTTGTTTGTTGTTAAGTGCAAAGCTACACAAAAGGATATCTATTCTATTCTCACTGTGAGGATCAAAACCTGATTTTTAGCATCACAAGCCCTTAGATTTACTGCTCTACCACCAGAGGTGCAAGCAATATTATAATGAAACTGATTATATGTATTATGAACAAAAGTATTCAGATTCTTATGTTAAAACATATCTCTAAACTACAGAGTATGAAAATTCTACTTGAAAACTTGTTGCCCTGTAAACAGTCATTTTACTTTAAATTCTTATGCTTTTCTTTTGGTTTTGTTCCCTTCAGTTTTTTAACAATATAGTTGCATTAGGCTGTAACTAAATATATATTACAGTACTTAAAGGAAATAAACTAATTTCATGTTATCTATTACAAAGTGAGAAAAACTGAATTCAATTTTACTGTAGAGTGTTTACTTTATTCTTGAATTTGTTTGGATAATTGACTATTAAACTTTTTCCAAATATTCATGTCTGTTCAAGTGTGAATATTTTCATTTATTACCCTCTTTTTTGTAAGGTAATTGTCTGCCTCATTAGCTTTATCATTGGTAGACAATTCCGGTAGTGAAGCTGATTTTAGCATGCCACAATGCAATGAAGATTGAAAAGGAATGGCGTTATAGATGTGTTCTTTACTCTACTTACATCTTATCCCAAGAGTTTGCTGTTATAACCCCATAGTGATTGTTTTGTAACACTGATTCATTTTGTATAGAACACAAATTACTAATTACACAAATACAGTGTTAACTACGTGCTCACTTTCAATATATGTTGACTGTAGTAGGTTTATTTATTCAGATACATGCTTCCATACTTTTAACTTGATTTACAGAAATGTAAATATGTTCATATGTTTCTTAACGAATTGAAAGAAGATTGGTTGAAACACATGTTTTATGGAATATATATATAATGTTAGTTGTTGTTTTTACTCCAAACATGTGCTTAGTTTTTCTGGCTATGATTCGGTTTAAAGGATAATTTCTGTGAGCTTACACTGTTTGTCTTGTCTATTGGATAGTGTAGGCTCCAAAAGTTTCTTGACCATATTCATATCTTAGGTTTTGTGAACACAATTTCACCTGTATTTTATAAAGAGATATACTTATGTGTCCTTTCTGCTTGTTATAACTTACCAGACCTTACATGTCACTGGGAACTCTGAGAGACCAAGTTATTTACCCTGATACAGTGAAGGATATGAAGAAGAAAGGTCTGACAGATAAAGATTTGGCAAGTATCTTGGCCATTGTCAACCTTCAGTCAATTATCACCAGAGAAGGAGGTATGTTTACTGGAAAAATGAATGAAATTGTACATAAGAATTATACTTGTAGCAATATTAGTAAAAATTATATAAGTGGTGTACTCTCATAAGTATCACATTAATTGGTACTTTTATAAGATTGAAACAAAAATTATACAAGAGTTAACTTCCTTCAAATAAAATTTTTTGACCATGTGTCCATACACTAGAAATCAAGTGCAAAACTTTAAGTAAAAGATTGAACTAGTAATAAGAAAGAAAAGCATATTTTGCTTTTTAGTAATGTTTTTGTTTATGCCATATCAGCAAGTGCTGTGATTTCATACAAAATAATAACTATTTCTGAGAAGCCACAAAAGCTAGGCTATTATTGAAAGGCTCACTTAGACTGACCAAGAAAACTTAATTAATATAAAATAAATTCCAACTGAATCAAACTTTTTTTTTTTTCTTTAAATAAATGCTTTTACATGTCTGAACTTTATACTGAGTTTAGGCTTTCTTTGAAGATACTAGGTTAGATAAAGCTATGATAGATCACACATGTGACTTCTGGTATGTGACTTGCAGTTTTACAACTTCTTGCATTTTAATTTTTAATGGGGGGGTTTAGAGGCAAAACATTTGTTTTTGTCTCAGATTTTATCATAGTGTCCATTAAAAGAAGTTATCTTATTAACAGTAAACTGAATTTTGATACATGTAACAAAGTAACTATTCTTAAGTTTTCACTGCTTAGGAATATTAAATATCTTTACTACCTTCAATTGCAATTGTTGAAATAAACAAATTAGGCAGGACCTAATAAGATTTTATAGAGTCAGACGGCCAAATTATTTTCTCAAGGTTGTGTACTTTTAAAAGCTCATACTTAAGTCACCAAATCTTTACATAATATTTATAATGATTAGAAATGTTGTTCTGCATATTGTGTTATAGTGGAAGCAAGTAATGTTACAAATGTTAGACTTGTGCTAACATGTTGAAACATTATTTTCTGAACAACAGTAAAACAAGAGAATGAAATTTATCAGAAACCTTTCAAATGAAATAATGTTTTATGTTTGTTAAATGAGTAGCAATTAACATGGAATTTCTTATTTTACTTCTGGAACAGGCTGGGATGCTATTGGAGATTGGAAGGATATTTTGTCAGGTGGTGAGAAACAAAGAATGGGAGTTGCAAGATTGTTTTATCACAGGTAATAATATTATTTTTTTTGAGAAATTTCAACATTGATTAGACAACAATGTGTCATTGTTAACAACTTGATTTATACCTACATTTACCAGTATATATATATTTTTTTCTGGTTCACTTAAGTCATTCACTCTTTTTGATTTAACTTAGCTTTCTTCTTGTAGTTTACCAGCATTATCAAATTTGTCAACTTGGTGCATGAATTTTGGGACTTGACTTTTTTTAATTGTCAGGACATTCAATATTACACTTATTTGTATTTAGATTCATAAGTAACCCCAGTCTCACAACAGCCCGTTATAGGGCTTGTAATGCAAAAAAATTGCTTTTGATATCTTTGGTGGGTAAAACACAGGTAGCACATTATATAGCTTTGTGCTTAAAATAAACAAACAAACAGATACATATTTTTATCTTATTTTGATGTTTTTAGATTAGGCTAAGGTATTTGGCTTTTAAATCAGTTTACTTGGACCTATACCAGTTTTGACTTTCATGATAAGTAGATGATACAAGATATTTTTTTTACCCCAAATTTGTTCAGAATTGGCTTTTTTTGGGGGGGATAACTTGAAGTTAATAGTATATTCAAATATTAACTTTCAGTATCACTTTCTGTTTGGCTAAACCATTTAGATTTGTTTATTATGTTCTAGCCTTGGTACAGGTAGTTTCCTTTAATACCTTGTTTTTGTAAGTGTTAGATTAAAGTTGGACTGAATTTATCCAAGTGATTATTTGCTGACCCTGTTTTGCTCTGACTGATGCAAACTAAATTTGTAGAATACGAGTCATGACTCAAATATATATGGTATGTGAAATATATAACCTGAAGGTTAAAGTGGGTAGTTTTTCAGAATTGTGTAAAATGATTGAGTATAAAGATTTCTTAGAGTGCCACTAGAGCCATTCCCTTACTGTTCTTGATTGCCTTGGTTGGCATGTTTACCAGTTTGACCAGTTTTATATTATTGTTTTTTAATATGTATCCTGATATAGTTTACAATGCTTGTTGTACATAGATCCAGAATACTTTCTTGAGTAGGAATTAATATTACTTTTCTTATTTACATGCTGTTTCATATTTATTTTTTAAGTAAATTTTCTATCTAGTCCGATGTCTGAACATTTGATAAATGTGTACATCTTATTGTATGTTCCAAAACTGAAGAAGTTTAACATGTCAGCTATTAAACTCCTGTAGTCATTTCTTTAAATCGTTGTAGATAAACAATTTTTGAGAAGTTTTATTACACCTTCTAACTTTGAAGGTATTTTTCAGTCATACTAGATCAAAACTGAAGATATTTAACACATCAGCTAACTCTTGTAGATGTTTCAATCATGCTAGATCAAAACTGAAGATATTTAACACATCAGCTAACTTCTGTAGATGTTTCAGTCATGCTAGATCAAAACTGAAGATATTTAGCACATCAGCTAACTCCTGTAGGTGTTCAGTCATGCTAGATCAAAACTGAAGATATTTAACACATCGACTAACTCTTGTAAGGTGTTCAGTCATGTGTATGCATATATTGTACTTGAATACATTGGTTCACATGTTTTAGCAATATAATAACTTGGTACTTTGTAAAATGGATTTTCATCTCTTAAGAAGAACAGGGTTAGTTTATTTGTATATATGACTGATTTATGTATTAAGTTTTTTTCTGTTATGTTTTCTTGGTTTCATTACCATCTCATTATTAATACAGTGAGTTTTTTTTTATCTGTAAGCTTAATAATTCATTGTAAAAAAATACTGAAAAATGTAACTTTGTCATTAATTATTAATAAATGATATTTATTGATATAAATAACCATTAAAGCTGGTAGATATTTTTAAAACTTCTTTGGGAGAAAAAAGGTGGATATGGTTTTCTATTTTATTAATTGACCAAAATAATAGGAAAATGTGAATAATATGTTTTATGTGTTTTAGACCTCAATTTGCTCTTCTTGATGAATGCACTAGTGCAGTGTCTATTGATGTTGAGAGCAAGATGTATCAGGCTATAAAGGATTTTGATATTTCTCTTTTGACCATCACACATCGTCCCTCTCTGTGGTAAGTTTATCTTATCGTTCAGCATTTTTTAATGAAACTAAGTTCCATTTCTCTCTTTGTGCAGTCTAATGCAATGAATTTGCAAGTTTTCTTTCTCTCATTGTTCAATATTATGTAATCAAAAGCTCAATTTCCCTCACTGTTTATTATGTAATCAAATGTTTAATTTATTTCAATGTTTAGTGTTGTTTGATCAAAAGAAATTCAATTCTCTCATTGTGCAGTATTGTTTAATCAAAATAAGTTCAATTCTCTCATTGTTTAGTTTGGTTTGATCAATATTAGTTCAATTCTCTCACTGTTCAATATTGTTTAGTCAAAATTAGTTCAAGTCTCTCACTGTTCAATATTGTTTAGTCAAAATTAGTTCAAGTCTCTCACTGTTTAGTTTGGTTTGATCAAAATATGTTCAGTTCTCTCATTGTTCAGTATTGTTTAGACAAAATATGTTTAGTTCTCTCATTGTTCAGTATTGTTTGCTTATAGCTGAGATTGATATGAATTCACATGCAGTCTATATCGCTACAAAAATTTTTTTTGATGGATTAGATATAATACAGCTATATTTTTCTAGACAGAATTTTAAGTGACAATAAATGCTGAAAGATATAAAAAATATGGGTAGTTTCAAATTTCCTGTCATTTCATTATATAATTGGGAAAATAATGTGGTTAGTCTGCATTCTGAAAAAGGTATTTTGTAAACTAGGTTATGAGATTTTCTTGGTCATGTTGGCTTGTGTATATACCCCAACTACACAATACGTAATGAAACAAACAATGTTACTCACTGTATCTTCTACTGGTCACAATTTTCTGGTAAAATTAATAAAATTACTATGGTAGTTATGACTTCATTCTCAAGAGTATCAACTTTGTAGCAGTTGTGAAGTCTTGATAAAGAATGATGCATAAAACAGAATTTATATAATTTTAAGTACTGTTGATTATCAGCTTTTGATAGCATGTGTGCCAATTGGACAAGTAAACTTTATAACAATGAGGCCCAAGGTTTGAGTAATCGATATCTTCATGAGCTGCTTGCATATGTCGGGGTGACCTCTTGAGGTGACAGATTTCATTATAGAAGTGCTACATTTTATAGATGGTGTAATGGTTTTTCACCAACATGTCTCCATAATCTGTTCTACATACCATCCAAATCAGTCTGATAAATTGTAATCAAACAGTGTTCGAATGGTGGCAGTTGAAACACTTCAGAAGCGGTGATTAAAGGAATTTTTGATGTCATATTAATTGTTTGATGGGTAATTATATTAGGAAAATCAGAACCGAAATAATATTTTATCCTATGAGTCACTTATTGGAGCCTATTTTCTGATTTCTTTATAAATAATATTTCAATTTTTTTTATGTCTTATTATGACACTTTTTTCTCAAAGAGTATAGCTAGGAAGTTATTAGTCCAGATATGTCCTCACACACTGTGGTTTGTACATATAAAAAAAAAGAATGAAAAGTTGTTAAGGGCTAGATTCAATAAAATTCATAGACTTGAATACATCTGATTTGTTTGACCAGAAAATAGTAGTGTTGCAGTAAGCTAAATCATAAGAATGTTTACATGTATGTTAATTAAATGTTACAGTATCTTGCCATTAGTTTTTTTTGTTTAATTCTCACTTTTCAAAGTTCTCCAAAATATAATTTTTCTTCATGTTTAAGATAAAGTTTATGCAGAGAAGACTACTTGATTGGAGAGTTCTGTAGACAACATATACCTTAAACATATTCGAACAACATTTCAATGTGCTCGTACAAATCTTAATGTTTTCAAATTGGTTAAGTTCTTTCCATGAAATATTATTGAAACATGGCTATAATTGAGAGCTGGTAGGTGCAATCCCAAAAATGTGTAAAAAACTCATGAAATCAGTAGTTTTGTTTTTACAGTACACAGTTCTCAGTTACAGATACTTTTCAACAGTATTTTATGTACACAACCAATTTGACATGAAGGTCTGCACTAACAGCCCAAAATGTATTCAAAAAATACCTAAGGCAGAGGCAGTGCTTAGAAGTTTCCAATCAAGCACAGATTTGCTTCTTCTGAACTTATGGTAAAATTACATTGATTACTCTTTTTAGGCAGTTTCATACTCATCTTCTACAGTTTGATGGAGAAGGAAGTTGGCATTTAGAGCCTCTTGACACTAATACTCGCTTGTCTTTACGTGAAGAAAAAGAGAGGCTAGAAGCTCAATTAACTGGAGTTCCGCAGATGGAGGGAAGACTTCAAGAGCTCTGTACGCTTTTGGGAGAAGACTCTGTGGTTCTCCGGCGTCCCTCTGCTGATGGAACAGAGGATTCTCTCCAAGAGAAAACTCCAGTTGCTAACACAGAGCCCTTATCTGACTAACAATGCTAGAGGAAGTTATTTATTATAACATTACTTAACTTTTTGTGTATTCAGATATCTTCTTCAGCATGCAAAATTTACTATTAACTCATTTTAGATATAGAATAGGAAACTGTCTCAACGAACAGTGTGGATTTGTGACATTAACTTTCAACACTTGTTGTTTTAGTTGCCCACATGATACGATGTCTGGATAATTTCATTTTTTTTAAACTTGCATGATATCAAAGTACATTTTTCTGCATATACACTGACTGGACAGATTTATTTAATTACATGAGATTTTCAGTAAATTGTTGTTGTGCAGTTAGTGATGCTTTTTGCTCATTGTCATGTGCTGTTTATAGTTAAATCACAATTAAGGAAACTGGATACTCTGATTTTTTTTTTTTTTTAGGTTGGTGTTACCTAACTCAATGCTAAAAGGAGTTTCCTTTTCTCAATTATGCTTGAGTTATCATGTTTTCTTGAATTTTTATTTCCTCCTTTTGTGTTTTTGAGCTTGATGCATACCCTGAAAAGTGTAGATAATTATTAGACAGAATCCTTGTGTTTCTATCTTTATAGTTTCACAAAGCTACATTATCATACTTATAGAAAAGCAGAGATCCTGTTTATTGTTCATTAAGAACATGTACAAGAAACATTTTAATTGTCTGATGAAAGACAGCTAAAGTTGCATAAAACTGTCAAATAATCAATATATAAGTTTGTACATACAGCTGTACTGTTTTTTTTCACTATCTAAAAATAACTACTTATTTTAAAAATGAACATTCTCATGACTCATCGATGATATTACATCAAGACAAGCATTTTGAAGTGGTTTTTTTCAGGACTGATAATTGTATAATTATACATATATGTATAGAAATACAAAACTCGAAACAAATCAACAGAAATTGCAAATAGGCAAAAAATTCAGGAGCATGAACCAGATATGAACAATAAAATTAAATTCACACGCTACATCACAAATAGATAGATAAGAAAAAGAAAACATAATGCTTAGATTATTTTCATCAATGCTGGTGTTTTCTGATGTGACTTTTTATTAAAATACTAAATTTTTTCAACATTACTTCATGTTTAAATAATGAAAGAGAATGGAGAACAATCGCATATTCAAGCATTTCATATTGTCATATCAGGACATTAGGAATTGATGTGTT
This sequence comes from Limulus polyphemus, assembly GCF_000517525.1. Taxonomy (NCBI): domain Eukaryota; kingdom Metazoa; phylum Arthropoda; class Merostomata; order Xiphosura; family Limulidae; genus Limulus; species Limulus polyphemus. The sequence goes on from NW_013665712.1 coordinate 1,085,830, forward strand.
TGAAAGAAAATGAAGTTTGATAAAAAGAAAAAGGATAATGACACTTATGACAAGCAATGTTAACATCAGAAGGGATGCAGGTAACTGGTTTGGAATTCTACAGATTCCATCTTCGTTGTTGATAGATTATAGAAAATCCACAATAAAAACTCATTGCTGATAGATTATATAGTTCTAAACAATTAGCTAACAAAGCACGTTAACACTTTTACAAGGTGTGTTATTATTTGGATTTAAAAACTTGTTGGTACAGGAATCTTTAGTGTTTTAATAATATCAATAGTATATTTTAAAGAAATATGTTTGATAATGTTATTTAAATGTTATTTATTCAAGCATTTCATATTGTCATATCAGGACATTAGGAATTGATGTGTTTGAAAGAAAATGAAGTTTGATAAAAAAAAAGAAAAAAGGATAATGACACTTATGACAAACAATGTTAACATCAGAAGGGATGCAGGTAAATGGTTTGGAATTCTACAGATTCCATCTTCATTGATGATAGATTATAGAAAATCCACAATAAAAACTCATTGCTGATAGATTATATAGTTCCAAACAATTAGCTAACGAAGCACATTAACACTTTTACAAGGTGTGTTATTATTTGGATTTAAAAACTTGTTGCTACAGGAATCTTTAGTGTTTTAATAATATCAATAGTATATTTTAAAGAAATATGTTTGATAATGTTATTTAAAAGTGTTGGTTCATGTACTGTAACAGTCTTAATTGATAAATTTACTTGTTTATCATAGCAACAACTAAGTTCACTAAATCCTTTTTAGTTCACTTGTTATGGTTTTCACTAAAGGCACACAGAGTTCTGTAACTTTTTACACTTGTAAAGTACTGTTTTGTGCCTAAGGATTACTTATTTTTAAAATTCTCATGTCAGGCAGTTTTCTGTTGACATGCAAATGCTGTTTTTTTTGCTGATCACTCGGCAAGTTAATGTTGATTTTATGGACAGAGCATGCATCCTTAATATGTAAGGGAGGACTGAGTATGGTCTTTCAATTAGCATGCCAGACTTTGTATCGAGGGTCCATAGTTTGTATCCTTTTGTCACACAATTTCATTCCACATTCTGAGACCATGGAACATTATAATACAACAGTAAAATCTTATTATTTGATTAGAGAAGCCCAAAAGTTGGTGATGGGTGCTGTTGACTAGTTGTTTTCCTCTAGTCTCTTAGTTCAAAATTAGGGATGGCTAGTGCAGATAACCCTTGTGTAGCTTTGCACAAATATCTAAAACAAACAAACACAAAATATATAAGGGAAGGTTTTACAGTGTAGTAGATCAAAACAAAGTTTACAAGAAATGGTTTTTATTGTAGTGGACATCAAATAGGTGTTGATATTTATGTTATTGGTGTATTATGGTTTGTAAAAAGGAATTCAAGAGCACAAAGTTGTAAGTGACTATTTGAAATTGCTTTATGAAGCTATACTATTAATCATTTGCTTTTACATATAAAATACAAGTGTTATATTCTCAGTGTTTTAATACGTACTCTGTCTATTGAGTACTTTTAAAAAAACTTCATTAGAAGTGGAGAAACCTGAATTACTGGTACTTAGTATTCTTAAGGATAGTATTATTAAGTATTAAATCTTTCTTGTGATTTATGTGGTATTATGTACTTTAATTCATGTGCAACTTTGAAAGGGTTTTCTGTTGAAGTTATTTGAATATTCTGTTAATTGTATTAAGTAAACTGTAAAAGTAATATTCTCAAAAATTATATAAGTATAAAAATATTTAAAAATAAAAAAAAAAGAAAAGTGTAAGATAAAAAATACAATAAAATTACATTTTGCCACCATTAACGTGGCATCATCAAGTTCTTTACACAATGGAACACATCATATTAAAATACATCTAATAGCGACATCACGAACACAAACTTTATCTTAACATAGATATAAACCTATTCCTTGCATTTTATTTATTAGAGGTCTATTTTGTTTTATTGAAATAGCTTCTTTTATGATTGTTAATATTAAGTTCACAACAAATAATGTGGTGAAACATGGTTTTATTGTATTTTTTCTATCCCATTTTAGTTGTTTAATTGATACATCATGCTTTAAATTTATATGTAGCTCATTGAACTATTTGAGCAGTATTGGTCAAGAAGAATTTCAGTATTGATAAGCTAAATAAAAAGTGAAGTAATTAAGTTTTGTTGCCTTCATTTTTAAAGGGCGTATTAACAGAGTTGATGTAAGACAGATTATTGAAACATTTCCATAGATTATTTATACAATGTAACAGAACATTATGTGGTGACATTAAAACCAGTGTTGAATATACTAATAATTTGTGAATGTTACCAAAATGACAGATGGAGAGGTAATACTCTCATCATTTCATTGGAAAACTTGCATTGTTTCAAGACTAGTTTTGTTGACGTGGGATAGAAATAACTTACCTTTCTTGGTCTTCATTTACTGGTGGCAAATTCAGATTGTTATTTTTCATTTACAAGTTTTTACAATCTCTTGTTTTATGAAACATTAAAACATTCATTTCTTCAGAACAATTATGCATTCCATTTTCAACCTCGATTGTTTTATGTATCTATACAGAAAAAAAAGAGTAAAATGTTGTTTCTAAAATATTTTAGGCAGTATAGACATAGTTGAGTTTTGGCTTTAATGGACTGCTCCTGATTTGTTTCTGTATTGGGACTATTGTTTCAGCTTTTGTACTGAGGCCTTTTCTTTCAGGACTTTGACTTTATAAAGGCCTCCATATATAGAAGCCAAAATGTTGTCCTACTCTAGAAATTGGCAGGAATAATACATTTTAATATAAACCCAGTTGAGTAAAACGTTTTTAAATTTATGCAATTTTTTTAAACTCTTAGTTATAACTATTACATTCTAGTTTCCACTAGAACAGGTTTTAAGTTTATGGAAGTTTAATGATGAGGTACTTTTTAATAAATTTAGTACTTGTGAAGAGAGAGAGAGGTTTCTATTTGTTCAAAAAATCCTAGTGGAACATTGTTTAGCATTGAAAACATTTTACTTTAATTTTACATGTAAATTACAGTGAATTTCTTGATTTTATTTTGTAAAATTCTTCCTTAAATTAATATTTTGTTATACCATTTTAAGTTTTATATAATAAATATATATATATATTTGTTTTAAAAATGAAAGTAACAACAAATGTAACTTGCATAAGCCATACTAAGTAAGAACATTAGTAATATTGATTGTATTAAGCAGTGCCCTTTGGTTTAAATTCTTTAATTAACAAGTTAATAAAAAACGTATTTAATGCAGTTCAAAATGTATGCCTTTAGTGGTTTTCGTGAATTATTGTAAAACAATAAAAAAAATTGCCTACCATTTTAATGTTAACATTTTATAATTTATTGAAACAGGAAGATGTAACCAGCTTATTTGTATATGTAGTATATTAATAAACAAATTATTGATGTTTTTATTTATACAGGTTTTGGTGAATGGAAAATAAATGAAAAGCATTTTATAGTTGAAGAGATAATGTATTTATTTACATATATTTATTTTTTGGTCTTTTTCGTTGTTTCTCATAAAAAATATACAAGTCTGATAAAGTTATTTTCAAAAGTTAAAAGGGTAAAATTAAACCTGATTTTAAGAAGATTTCATTTATGAAATCTAATATTAAAATTTCTACACCCTCGGAAAACTGAACACGTTTTTATTGTGATGTTCTAGCAGCTTCCTGAGCACATCTTTGAACCAAAATATAGAAATAATTTTCTGGAATTGTCATGGTAATTTCTAAAGTGCATATTTTCAGTTTTGTTTTTATTAGTGGAAAAAAAAAATCATTTGAATAAATTTGGCACAATTTCGTGATCACTGGCACTCAACTGACTTTTGACCAGATTTGTGTTTAGATGACACTTGTGACTATATTATAATTACAAATTTTAAAGTTTGTTTTCATTCTTGAAACCGTATTGTAGACTTATCTAGCCCTTTTGCAGTATTTTGAGTTTATTTAATTAGTAATGAAATGAGAGGCCCAATATGTTATTCAATTCACCACTTGTTGTTAAGTTAAACTGATTTTGTGGAATTCTACTCTATGTCAGTAATTCTGGACAAAGGCGTGTTGTAAAAAAAAAGATGACACTTCTTATAGCGATGATTTTTACATATACTATGTTTGGGATTTCTTTTATTCGTCATGGAGAATCTGTATTTGTATAGGTTTTAAAAAGTGTATAGTACATATGCTACTAATTTATTATTATAAATGTTTTAAAATTTTCATAAAATTTTGAAGGGACAAAAAAAGGAGCTTATTAGCTCATCAAGGATGTCCCTTCCAGTTCCCAACTATAACCACCCCTTAATACTCATGTATTCATCCAATCTTTTCTTGAACTCTGTTAAATTTTCTGCTTCCACCACCCCTAAAAGGCAGCTCATTCCAAAAGCCAACCACTCTGTTTGAAAAGCTGTCTAAACTGCAGATGACTCCTATACTGCTAAAATTTGAATTAATGACCTCTTGTCCTATTATTTTCACTGCTAAACACACAAAAGTTTGATGGATCTATACTATTCATACCCTTATTAATCTTAAACACTTCAAGAAAATCCCCTCTGACACTTCTCTCCAGAGAAAACAAGTTTAGAGATTTTAGTCTCTCCTCATAGGATAATCCCACCATTCCAGGTATCATATTAGTGGCTCTTCTCTGAACATTCTCCAACAATTGAATGCCCTTCTTGAGGAACGGAGCCCAAAACTGTACACAGTACTCTAAATGAGTCCTAACAAGTGATATATACAGTGAAACAATAATATCCCTTGTTTTGTATACAATATTTCTATAGATGCTACCCAAAATCCTATTTGCCCATTGCTAGCTACAATACACTGTTTAGATGACTTAAGTGATTTTTTTTATCACAACACCAAGATCTCTTTCTTCAACCACAGTATTTAATG